>NC_053025.1:144376823-144466545 GCF_003073215.2 Triticum urartu
GAAGTCAAGTCTTCCCAAGAGAGCTAACTGGTCTAAAATCCAATCTATTCCTTTTCGTTTTAGGCAGAAATGCAAAGGGGATTTATGTGACAAGATCTTGAAGCTGGAGTTGGAAGTCGATGATTTAAAGGAGGAAATTGCTCTCCTCGACTATAATATGAATAAGTTGAAGGCACAATTGTCATCATCACCATCATCTTCTTCACCACCAAAAGAGAACTGAGTATCGGGTATGGGCACTCCCCTTGGCTTCCGCCAAGCTTGGGGGAGGTGCCCCGGTATCGTATCACCCCACTATCTTTTTGCTTTTAATTATTTTAGTTCGATCTTTTGCTTTAGATGAATAAAAGTTTAGTTCGATCCTTTCTTCTTTGAGAGTTTTCTTAGTGATCTATCCTTCTAATCGTGTGCAAGTTATATAATAAAGTTAGTTTGAGTTTTTGCTTTCTTTACTTTCATGTTTGCAAATAAAAGAAAAAGAAATAAGAAAGAATAAAAGAAAGGAACTAAATAGGTGAAGAAAATATCATATGCTAATCCTATGGTAGGTGATGACACCACATAAGGAAAAGTAGAGTTAATACCACTTGTAGTGCATAAAATTGTCCTGGTGGGAACAAGTTCATACAAGAACTAAAAAACCCCACAAAAGTAGTACAACAACTTTGCTAACAGAACATTTTAGTCCATTTCCGTCTATTCTGCCGGTGCGTCATCTCCTGCCGTTATAACATGCTTCTACAGTTGCTGACGTGAAACCGGGCCCGTATGTCAGTGTCACAAAGAAAGAATAAACCAAAACAACAAAATAGCGAGCTGAGGGGTTTTGAACCGCAGACCTCGTGCACAAGTTAGCTTGCAACTAGCAGCGCGCTAACCACCCCAACATAAGGCGCGAGTCAATCCAAACAGAGCTGCACATCTTATAGTCTTTGGTCGCGCACGGCACGAGAACACTTCAACCGATCACTGATCGGTATACCTAAAAGAAATATGTACTCCTATTTAATGCAAATACTTTTTGTGGGCCTAAGAGCAACTCCAACGGGGCAACCCATGTCCGTTTGAGTCGTCATGGACAAAAAAACCAGCCCAACGCACCGACCCATTTCGAAAATCGTTCGCTTCGCGTCCGCACGAACCCATTTCCGGCCCAAAATTGCGCCTAAAATGCATCGGCACGGACGCGAAGCGGACGCGCTGCGTGTCCCATCGGTGTCCGCCGCGGTCCCACTTGGCCGCCACGCAACTACTGACCGTCATCTAATTTATGACGACCACAGACACCAGGTCCACTAGTCAGCCGGTGAAAACGTTGTTTCTTAACCCACGTGTGCGGGGAAGGGGGCGGCCTCATCCACTTCCGTCCACATCTGGCCCCCACCACCCCTTCATGCTTCCTCGCCGGCGACAACCTAAACCCTAGCAATGGGCCTCTTCGGCGACAGCTCCGGCAGCGACAAGGGCAAGGGCACCCCGGCGCCTCATCCTCCCGTGCTCCTCCTCCCCCCCTCCTCCACCGGCGCGTTCCCACTTAGGTCGGCAGCGTCTGCACATCCCGGTGCACCAAACATGGTGGCACTAGGAGTACAGGCAGTCATTGCCTTACCCTGACGTGACGCTGTCGCGCCACTGGCACCTCGATCTGTAACAGATCCCGGTGCCGGCGATTCCGCGGTCACAGCGGGCGCATGACGAGGAGGTGCGCAGCTCACGCCAGCGCAGCGGCGAATGCCTGAGTATGCCACTGACTCTCCCAACTGGGAGGCCTGATTTACCCTCGAACACGAGGAGCAACGGCGGTGAAGCGTCCACATCAACCCCTTGTTTCCACCGCCGCCCCTTAGGGTAGAGCCGGAGGAAGAGGAGGTGGAGGCGGAGTACCAAGCCACCCTCGAGGAGGCCCTGCAGCACGCACTAGAGACGAGCTGACTCAAGGAGGACGACCATTAGGATGGGATGGAGCAAGCCCTTTTGTCTGCGGCGGGGGACTCTGTCTAGGCACCCTTGTTCGTGCCGCCACCGCTGTCGGCGCCGCCCGTCGTCGAGCTCAAGGCTGAGCTGGAGCCGAAGCACGATCCAACTCTCACGTGCAAGCGGTCCCCCCTCTTGGCCGGAGGAGACCTAATCGTGGACCGACGAGGTCCGTGAGTGGGTGAGCACGCCTCCCTGCTACTTCGATGCCACGCCGGAAGAAGAGGCGGCCCAATTGTGCCTCTACATCAAATGATGCACACAACCAATGATTTATGGTTACTGATGGTGAATTATGAGAAAATGATTCCTTACAGTGGCCGCCACCCCAAAACCATGGTTTCTTTGCCTCCCACTGACATCATCCCCGGTCTGCCTCGCCTCCTGTGAAGGGGACAATGTTGTGTTGTGGGATAGTGACTGTATCGGCGGGATGACGGATCTGCTCAATGTAGCCAGCACAGAAATATAGCTATGTTAGCTGGCCTGGTTATTTGGTCTCGGTCGTTGAATATATGCTAGTGGTTCATATATCGAAGCTAGTGAACAGCGGCATCGTGGTCCAGCTCATGTACAAGAAACCCTGGCTCAAACATGAAGCATACATACTCAAATGGATCACTGAACGTATCTTTAGTGGAGAATACAGCTCTTCGTATTTAAGAAAAAATTATGAGTGTAAACTGTACGTGAATAAAAGATTATAAAGGTTGCAGCTCCAATTTGTACAACAAGTGTTTTTTGTCAGAGTGTTTAGCGCGTTGCAGTTTTGGCAAGCAGACTGAGTGCACGAGGTCTTCGTTTCGAATCCGGCTGCGTACTATTTTATTCTTTTGTGTGCGACACTGACAAATGGAGCCGGTTCCATACGTTATAACAGCAGAGACGGTGCACCGGCAGAATAGACGGAAATGGACTAAGATGTTCCGCTAGCAAAAGTTTGTGTACTACTTTTATGGGTTTTTTTTTAATTCTTGTATGAACTTGTTCCCACCAGGACAAGTTTATGTACTAGAAGTGGTATTAACTCGGAAAAGTATAAGTAGAAAAAAATATTAGAGATTAACAAACATAGCATTAGTCAATGATGCAACTCATGAAAGAATTAATAAGGGAAGAGAAGATTCACATATAAATATACTATCCTGGAAATCCTTTGTGATTGTGAGCCCTCATCAAAATATTATATGCTAAAATTGTTGACGTTGGACAAGGAATACAACCTAATGGTTTATGTTTTTTATATTCACATAGAAGTCATATTGTCATAGATCCTTTAACATGTGGTGCTTGCCCCCTATTTTTGCTAGCCAAAAATTCCGCACTAAGTAGAGATACTACTTGTGCATCCAAAAACCCTTAACCCCAAATCTTATTTTCAAACGTCCACCATACCTACCTAGGGATTGAGCAAGATCCCTCGAGTAAGTTGTCATCGGTGCAAAAAGGCAATAAAAACTGCTTCTAAAAGTGTGATATCATTTAGTGTAAGAGAAAATTGAGTGTTGCATGAACTTGTGACGGTGAAGAATAAAAGCGACAAACTGCATAATAAAGGTCGCTATCACAAGGGGAAATGTAATGTGACATTCTTTTGCATTAAGGGGTTGACCATACAAACAAATAAGCGCATGGCAACATCTGCTTCCCTCTACGAAGGGCCTATTTACTTTTATGTATTTACTTTTATGCAAAGGGTCAAAGTTTTCCTTCTATTCCTTTTAATTTTTCTCCTTTGGCAAGCATCATGTGGTGAGGAAAGATCTAGGCACATATGTCCAGTTGAATATAGATAGCATGAGTTATTATGTTGACATCACCCTTGAGGTGAATACGTTGGGAGGCGAAACTATAAGCCCCTATATTTCTATGTGTCCGGTTGAAATGTTTTGCTCATGTGTACACGGTGAGTGTTAGCAATCATAGAAGACCATATGATGGTTGAGTATGTGGACTTGCCTAAAGGCTCCAATACGTGACTCTTCCTGAAAAGATGATGAATTGTAGTTGCAAAGTTGACTGAGAACATGATTGTGTGATGAATTGTTACTTATCCATGAGAAGTATATGATAAAAGTTCTATGATAAAAGTCTTATGTTTAATTGTATTGCTGTTATAATAATCAACATGATGCTTCTATGTCCGTATTTTGTTTTATTGACACCTCTCTCTCAAAGCATGTGGACATGTTTTTCAATTTTGGTTTTCGCTTGAGGACAAGCGAGGTCTAAGCTTGGGGAGTTGATATGTCCATTTTGCATCATGTTTTCTTACTGTTATTTATAATGTTTTTATCCATAGTAATGCTTTTTGGAGTAATTCTAATGCCTTTTCTCTCATAATATGCAAGGTATACGCAAAGAGGAAGAATTCTGGTAGCTGGAAATCTGAACCTGAAAAAGCTACGTCAGGCTACCTATTATGCACAACTCCAAATGAGCTGAAACTTCACGAAGATTTTTTATGGAATATTTAAGAATTATTGGAGCAAATAACTACCGGAGGGGGCCCACCAGGCGGGCACAACCCGCCTGGGCGCGCCAGGGAGCCCAGGCGCGCCCTGGTGGGTTGTGCTCACCCAGGCCCACCTACGGTGCCCATCTTTTGGTATATAAGTCATTTTGACCTAGAAAAAAATAAGGAGAAGACTTTCAGGACGGAGCGTCGCCGCCTCGATTCGAAACTTGGGCAGGAGCACTTTTGCCCTCCGGCGGAGCGATTCCGCCGGGGGAACTTCCCTCCTGGAGGGCAAATCATCATCGTCATCATCACCAACAACTCTCCCATCTTGGTGAGGGCAATCTCCATCGACATCTTCAACAGCACCATCTCATCTCAAACTCGGGAGGCTCTTTATGCTTCCCCAAATTTTCCGGAAAATAAACCTTCGTGAGATCCGTTAGTATAAGAGTAATAAATCACTACTATAAGTGCTATATCAAACCAATTCATATTTTGTTCTTGTATTATATCTACTGTATTCCAACTTTTCTATGGCAAAAACTCATCAAAGAAAACCATAGAGCCATCAAAATAAGCACACAACACAAAGAAAACAGAATCTATCAAAACAGAACAGTCTGTAGCAATCTGACTATTTCGAATACTTCTGTAACTCCAAAAATTCTGCAATATTAGGACAGCCTGAGTAATTTGTATATTGATCCACCGCAAGTGGAATGGGTATTTTATTGCTCTCTGATAAAACATGAAAATTATTTTTGTGAGCGCAAAAGTTTCTGTTTTTTCAGCAAGATCAAACAACTATCACCCAAGAAGATCCTAAAGGCTTTACTTGGCACAAACACTAATTAAAAGATAAAAACACAATCATAACAGTAGCATAATTGTTCTAACACTCAAAAACAGGAAGCAAAAAGCAAAAATAATTTTTATTCATTGGGTTGCCTCCCAACAAGCGCTATAGTTTTACGCCATTAGCTAGGCATAAAGCAAGGATCTAAGTTTTGTCTTCCAAAGTTTTAGCAACTTTTGTAAGTGTTTTCTCAAACCCGGGAGGCTCTTTACGCTTCCCCAAATTTTCCGATAAATAAACCATCTTTAGATCCAAAATACCCAATCGCTTGTTACAAAGAGTAATAAGGGTATTCATGTGATTGATACTACCATTGAGATGTTTGAGAGGTTCATTATATGTTTGTAATTCAACCATGTGTCTATGCAAATCACCAAGTTTGTCCAGCATTTGAACCCCCTCTGGGGTGAAAGTAAACCCCTTCTTTTGAGGTGGAATCCCCAAAATTCCTTCTAAAATTTCATAGGCAGCATTGGCATCAAGCTCAATAAAATTCCCTTTGGCAGCAAAATCTAGGAGTTGTCTATGACGCAAAGCCAGTCATATGTAAAAATTACGAAGCAAAACCTTAGCGCCCCCCTTTAGATTGGAAATACGATACGATTCCATAAGCCTATACCAAGAATCTTTCAAATTTTCTCCTTGTCTTTGATTGAAGTAAAGTACTTCAAAATCTGGTGACAAAGGAGGAGTAGGAACACTAGCCATTATGGCTAGGAAGCAAGAACTCAGATAGATCTGGCAAGAAAACAGCGAACGGAAAAGAGGGGCGAATAAAACGGCAATTTTTTATGAAGTGGGGGAGAGGAAAATGAGAGGCAAATGGCAAATAATGTAAATTGCGAGGAGATGAGATTTGTGATTAGAAACCTGGTATATGTTGAAGATCCTCCCAGGCAACGGCGCCAGAAATTGGCACGTGGCCGGGAGACTATCTTGACTTGATCCTCCCCGGCAACAGCGCCAGAAATTCCTTTTGATGTCGCTTGAGCTACGTCGGTATTTCCCCAAAGAGGAAGGGATGATGCAGCACAACGGCGGTAGGTATTTCCCTCAGATATGAAACCAAGGTTATCGAACCAGTAGGAGAACCAAGCAACACAACGTAAACAACCCTTGCACACAGATAACAAATCCTCGCAACCCGACGTGTTAAAGGGGTTGTCAATCCCTTTCGGGTAATGGTGCCAGAAATTGGTGCGTGATGGGAAAAAGTTGTAATAGATTGAATAAATAGATCACAAATGAAATAAAGTGCAGAAAAGTATTTTTGGATTTTTGGATTAGTAGATCTGAAAATAGAAGCAAATAAAAGTAGAATGCAAAGGCAAATAATATGAGAAAGAGACCCGGGGGGCGTAGATTTCACTAGTGGCTTCTCTCTAGAAAAATAGCAAAGCGATGGGTGAACAAATTACTGTTGGGAAATTGATAGAACTTCAAATACTCATGATGATATCCGGGCAATGATCATTATATAGGCATCACGTCCAAGATTAGTAGACCGACTCCTGCCTGCATCTACTACTATTACTCCACACATCGACCGCTATCCAGCATACATCTAGTGTATTAAGTTCATGGAGAATCGGAGTAATGCAATAAGAACGATGACATGATGTAGACAAGATCTATCTATGTAGAGATAGATGATATGTCTCCAATGTATATACTTTTCCAAACACTTTTCCCCTTTTTTGGACTCTAACTTGCATGATTTGAATGGAACTAACCCGGACTGACGTTGTTTTCAGCAGAATTGTCATGGTGTTATTTTTGTGCAGAAATAAAATTTCTCGGAATGACCTGAAAATCAACGAAGAATATTTTTGGAATATATAAAAATACCGGCGACAGAATCAAGGGCAGGGGGCCCACATCCTATCGACGAGGGTGGGGGCGCGACCCCTGCCTTGCGGGCCCCCTGGTGCTCCACCGACCTCAACTCCAACTCTATATATTCACGTTCGAGGAGAAAAAAATCAAAGAGAAGGATTCATCGCGTTTTATCGATACGGAGCCGCCACCAAGTTCTAAAATCTCTCGCGGGGCTGATCTGGAGTCCGTTCGGGGCTCCGGAGAGGGGAATCTGTCGCCATCGTTATCATCAACCTTCCTCCATCAGCAATTTCATGATGCTCACCGCCGTGCGTGAGTAATTCCATTGTAGGCTCGCTGGACGGTGATGGGTTGGATGAGATTTATCATGTAATCGAGTTAGTTTTGTTAGGGTTTGATCCCTAGTATCCATTATGTTCTGAGATTGATGTTGCTATGACTTTGCTATGCTTAATGCTTGTCACTAGGGCCCGAGTGCCATGATTTCAGATCTGAACCTATTATGTTTTCATGAATAGATGTGAGTTCTTGATCCTATCTTGCAAGTCTATATTCACCTATTATGTGTTATGATCTGTTAACCCCGAAGTGACAATAATCGGGATACTTACCGGTGATGACCGTAGTTTGAGGAGTTCACGTATTCACTAAGTGTTAATGCTTTGGTCCGGTACTCTATTAAAAGGAGGCCTTAGTATCCATTAGTTTCCAATAGGACCCCGCTGCCACGGGAGGGTAGGACAAAAGATGTCATGCAAGTTCTTTCCATAAGCACGTATGACTATTTACGGAATACATGCCTACTGTGACGCCCAGATAATTAGACTACAGTAATTCCCTGCTAATGATGCCACGTCACCTCTATCACTGTAATTAATCTCGGATTAGTTCAAAACCGATTCAAATTCAAAATTGAGTTAAAGGCAAACAACAAAAGTTTTTAAACATTTAAAACTAAAATGTTCTATATGTGCCAAATAATTCATAAGTAAATATGGTGAAGAAACCACTTTGTTATAAAATGCTTAAAGATAAATAAAACAGCAGCAAAACAATTATTAAAAGCCTTTTATAAATTTATAAAATATTAAACTATTTTTTTTGGGTTGAGAATTAAGGTGGCAGTAGTATATTTATAAATACAAATTTAGGTGCCAGTGTTTATTTTTACAAAACTGTAATAATAGGGTACTTAAAAGAAAATAGAAAAGAAATAAAAGAAAAGCAAAAGCAAAAGGAAGTAAAGCCCCACCCCCCGGGCCTTAGCAACTAGGCAGGCCATGCCGGCACTGGCCCACAGGCCACAACCCCCTTCCCCGGTCACCCCTTTCTCTCCCTCCTGTTCAATCGACCAACCGACCGACCACACCGCTCGTCCCCGCCGGACCCGGTGCGGCGCCCCGCGCTGCCACGCCGACTAGGGGATAAGGCCACTCCCTGGCGCCTCGGTCCCCTGCCATTTTCCCCACTCGACCCCCTCCCCTTCCTCCCTCGCTCGCCTCTCTCTCTCGATCTGGATCGAGGCCGAGCGCCGAGGTCGCCGTGCGGTGCCCATAACCGCGGCCACCACCGTTGATTTGCCAGCACGCCGTGCCTGCGAGGTCCGCCTTAGGGTCTTCTTCCACTACACCGATGAACGCCTTCGGAGGAGCACCAAGACGACGCGACCGAACCCCGTCGCCAACCTTCTGCATCGCAGGCGGCCATCTTCAATTCACCACCACCGGAGACTCCTGAGCCCGCTGCCTGTCCCTACAAGCACCGCTGTGAGCTCCTCTCCTAGATCCTCTCTCTCCCTGCTTTGATTTGTCGTCGTTGAGGTCGTCCCCGCGCTGCGCCGCCATGGCCGAAGCTCGCTCGGCGCGTGCTCGCCCGCGGCCCTGACCGCGCCCGTCTCCGGGCTCCCCCCAGCGCACGCCCACGAGCTCCCAGGCGCCCCCGCACACGCGACCCATGCCTTCCGGTCGCGCTCTGCAACTGCCCCGCTGTAGCCGGCGCGCGCCTGCCTCCTCCCCTGTCTGCTGCTCGCGCTGCTACAGCCGCCGGCGACCTCTCCGCCTGCGCGCACGCGCCGGCCGCGCCCTGTCCTGGGCACGCGCCTCCCCACGACGGCAAGGCCGTGTCTCCCGCACCATTGCCCCCACTCTTGGGCTTCCCTCGCTTCTCGCCTCAGGCCTCTGCCGCGGCGCCTCCCCTGGCCGCCCGCCCGGCTTCCCTCTGCCCTGCCGCGTTGTGGCCAAGTCGGCTCCGTCGACCACTGCCGCGGCTCGGCCCCACCCCGGCTCCCCTGGCCGCCCCAGTCACTACGCGCTCACCACTCCCCCTCCTTGTGTTAGGCCGCGATCGGCCATGGCCAGGCCTCGTCCTGTGCTCGCGCGGGCGCAGCTCCCCTCTGTGGCCGGTTGAGGCCACTTCCAGGTGGGGCCGGCCCCTAGAAAGTAAATGAAAGAAATACTAGTTAAATAATTAATTAGTTTAGTTAATTAATTGTTTAGGATAATTAGTCTAACTACCCTATGAAAGTGGCCCCCTCACTTAAATACCCCTTTAAAAATAAAGGACAAGTCATTGTGTCAATGACATGTAGGCCCCGCTGACCCTTTTGACTAGTCAATGTTGACTGGTAAACTGCTGAGTGTGCATGCTGACCGGACCCCCTGGCCCACTGTCATACACTCTGGCTATTTCAGCACTAGGTGACAAAACTTTATTCTGCTTATTATTCGAATTAAACAATTTCAGAAATTCTAGAAAATCATTAAAACTTTGATAAATCATAGAAAATAAACCGTAACTCGGATGAAAATATTTCGTACATGAAAGTTGCTCAGAACAACGAGACGAACCCGGATACGAAGACCGTTCGTCCGCCACGCATCCCTAGCATAGCGAACATGCAACTTTCCTCTCCGATTCATCTGTCCGAAAACGCGAAACACCGGGGATTCTTTCCCGGATGTTTTCCCCCTTTGCCGATATCACCTCCTACCGCATTAGGGCACACCTAGCACCGCTCATTGTCATGACATGCATCATCATGCTTATGTTTGCATTGTATTTACTGTTTCTTCCCCCTCTTCTCTTCGGTAGACTACGAGACAGACGATGTTGATGCCCAGTTCGACTACGAAGTTGACGACCCGTCCTTCTTGCCAGAGCAACCAGGAAAGCCCCCCCTTGATCACCAGATATCGCCTATTCTTCTCTATACTGCTTGCATTAGAGTAGTGTAGCATGTTACTGCTTTCAGTTAATCCTATACTGCTGCATAGCCTGTCCTTGCTACTACTGTTGTTACCTTTACCTGCTATCCTATTGCTTAGTATAGGATGCTAGCGTTCCATCAGTGGCCCTACACTCTTGTCTGTCTGCCATGCTATACTACTGGGCCGTGATCACTTCGGGAGGTGATCACGGGCATATACTATATACTTTACGCCGTTACATTACCTCTGGTACTGTTCGGAGATGGGGGCTGAAGGGGCAGGTGGTTCCACCCAGGTAGTGGTGGGCCTGGGTTCCCGACGGCCCCCGACTGTTACTTTGTGGCGGAGTGACAGGGCAGGTTGAGACCACCTAGGAGAGAGGTGGGCCTGGCCCTGGTCGGCGTTCGCAGACACTTAACACGCTCAACGAGATCTTGGTATTTGATCTGAGTCTGGCCACTGGCCTATACGCACTAACCATCTACGCGGAGACAGTTATGGGCACTCGACGTCGTGGTATCAGCCGAAGCCTTCGTGACGTCAGCGACTGAGCGGCGCGCTCTGGATTGGACTGGAACGCCTGCTAGGCTAGGTATGCTTCCGGCCGCCCTCGCAACGTGCAGGTGTGCAATGGGCGATGGGCCCAGACCCCTGCGCCATAGAATTTAGACCGGCATGCTGAGCTCTCTATTGTGCCTAGGTAGGGCTGCGACGTGTTGATCTTCCGAGGCCGGGCATGACCCAGAAAAGTGTGTCCGGACAAAGGGGATCGAGCGTGTTGGGAAATGTGGTGCACCCCTGCAGGGAAGTTAATCTATTCGAATAGCCGTGATCTTCGGTAACAGGACGACTTCGAGTTGTACCTTGACCTTATGACAACTAGAACCGGATACTTAATAAAACACACCCTTTCAAGTGCCAGATATAACCCGGTGATCGCTCTCTAACAGGGCAATGAGGAGAGGATCGCCGGGTAGGTTTATGCTATGCGATGCTACTTGGTGAACTTACCATCTACTCTCTTCTACATTCTGCAAGATGGAGGTGGCCAGAAGCGTAGTCGTCGACAGGACTAGCTATCCCCCTCTTATTCCGGCTTTCTGCAGTTCAGTCCACATATGATACCCTTAATCCATTTGATACCAATGCATACATATGTAGTGTAGCTCCTTGCTTGCGAGTACTTTGGATGAGTACTCACGGTTGCTTTGCTCCCTCTTTTCCTCCTTTCTATACCCGATTGCTGCGACCAGACGTTGGAGCCCAGGAGCCAGACGCCACTGTCGATGACGACTACTACTACTCGAGAGTTGCCTACTACTACGTGCAGCCCGCTGATGACGACCAGGAGTAGTTAGGAGGATCCCAGGCAGGTGGCCTACGCCTCTTTTGATCTGTATCCCATTTTGTGCTAGCCTTCTTAAGGCAAACTTGTTTAACTTATGTCTATACTCATATATTGGTTCTTTCGCTGACTCGTCTATGATCGAGCTCTTGTATTCGAGCCTTCAAGGCCCCTGGCTTGTAATATGATGCTTGTATGACTTATTTTATTTGTAGAGTTATGTTGTGATATCTTCCCGTGAGTACCTGATCTTGATCGTACACGTTTGCATGTATGATTAGTGTACGATTGAATCGGGGGCGTCACAAGTTGGTATCAGAGCCAACTGCCTGTAGGAATTCCCCTTCCACACTCCTTGGCCGAAGTTGAGTCTAGACATTACAAAAACTTTTACTAACATGGATGTGTGCCTTACGGGCCCATGTCGCCATTTGGGTGGTATTAAGATCTTTTATTCCTTGTCTATACTCTGGGACTCTGATCTCTCTTCTATTCGGGTTTAAATGGTTTTACTAACTCTAACATTCGGATCTCATGATCACGTCCACCTGGAGTTCCCCTTATTACAGATGATTGCCTGCTGCACCAGAAGATTCTGAAGATAATCTCCGATGTTCTCTTAAGACAGTTGTGCCCACCGCCTTTGCAAATTCCCTACCACTGTTGTATCATTATGGATAACTACATACACTTGCCCTTTCAAATCCCATTGATCTTGTTATTACAAGATACGCCGAAAATTCTCTCTATTGTTCCGAGAATACTTTATGCCTACTGCCTTGCAGTTCTAAGCCACCTGAATACCTCTACGGATAATTTCTCGCACTTACCAAGTATCCGCCCTTCCCCAGTTGTTTATGTGTTTCACTAAGGTATTCTAAATAATATTCGATCTCTCGAAAATCCTTAGCACTTATTGCTCTTGAAATTCCTGCTTGCTTGCATTATGGTTAAGCCCATAAGTATAGTAATCTTATTGGCAGCCTTTGTCACTATCATTTTGAGTCCATTGATTTAATATATTGTGAATGCTCGCAATCCTCAATCAGATCCTAGAATTCATCCTTTCGGCTCAGACATCATTTTAAACATGAGCTGAATCTTGACCAATCAAATTGTTGTCGATTTTACCCCTAAGCTTACTCAACTTCTCCATCCCTAATCAGAGCATTGCTTCTGATCCCTTGTCTTGGAATTCATAATTCCTTTGCATTTGAGCCTTGAATTAGTCAGTTGTTTGTATAATCTTATGTCCTTGCATTCTTTCTTCTTCTGGTTGAGTACCGATGCTCACATCAGATCCCTTATGGACCACCAGATCCTTTGTTGGATTTTATCTGACAACATCCTTCATATTCAATAACCTTGTGATCCTTCCCTCGGATACATAATGCCTTTGGTAAATTGTATCCTCTGCTTTCTCAACCTTGCTCTGCTCTCGAGCTGGTGATATTTACTCTTGAAGCTTGTGGTATATGTCTCTAAGATACCCAATGGTTTGAACTAATGCCTTCCCTAATCTGTGCGAACCCGGAAGATTTCATGGGTCATACTTATCTGGTATTGCAGCAGGTAAAACTTTCAACAACTAATGTCATTTTCAAAATACGAGAGGTGAATGAAAGGTTATGTGTTGAACAAGTGGGAGTCGACCTTGAGCCCTGTGTTCATGCCCATGGAAACGATGTATACCTTATCATGGAAGCTTCTCTTAAAATAATTATCCCCTTGTTATAAGTTCATCTTGTATCTGTGGACATGGTTCCGACCATGTTTCTCCTTGATTCCATTTCTCGTGCAAGTTTGAGCACTTGTCTTCTGCAGAGCATTACCCTAGTCCAACCTCTACTATGATTTGTCGTCGAGTATTACCCCCTGGTATCTTGAGATTATCATGGAACTGCATACTTCTTATGAGTTCTTCATCAAGTGCTACATACTCACTGATTCCAATTTTTCACGGGCTCTGAGTTATTAAACACTCAAAGACACCGATAACTGACTGAAGTCCACACCGCAATTAAACAAATTTTGGTAAGCTTCATGACTTACGAATTTGAACTCGATCATGTCATTCCTAGCCTGCTTGGCTATATCCTTGTCATGCCGATTTTAACTGTGCTACCTGGTCCTTCTTCCCAGAGCAAAAATTTCGAGGTAAGCTAATCTTACATCGATCTTCCTCGTCATAATAATTGTCCTTGAATGACAAGCTTGATTTCAAGTTTTTGTCATACCTATGGTTCCAATAACCTTTCGCTTCATCATTCCTATTGACTTGATGTCATCTCCGACCGATTACATCTTCATGAAATCTCTCGACAACTGTGTCGTGATCATCATCAACATCCTAAGCTCTTCCAAGATATATATCGAATTCTTGATGGGTAATACCATCCTTGCCCCTCGATGATTCGTGTTATCATCAACCACTTTATTGCCTTACGTTCAACACAAACTTGTTTGTGTTTTGTGTTATACCTTGAGATCCTTGCTACCCAGCAGTTGTTCTTCTTTACCTTGGAAGTATTACCATCTTTTATGTCAAGAAAGTCATGAGAATTTCGCCACCTCTTTAAGAACTCTTGATACTAGTAATACTTCTTGCCATCTCCGTTCATTCCTTGGTCCGCGTGTTGTTTCTAACCGGAAAATCGACAATTGAGTTATGATGTGTGACTTTAAAACTTCAAGCAACCCTATTACTTTGAAGTTAATGGTCGATAATTCATTCTTAGACCATTGGTTATCGAATCACCATTCTAACATTGATCATGCTACCTAAGCCCATATTTCGGGCGCACGTTTCAACCAATGTTTAACTGTGTATGTTTTCCTCGAGCATACCTCATTATATCATTTGATCTGACAAATGTTATCTCCTTGTTCACATAATTGTGAAATCCACCTTTTTGAAAATCTTGACAAATGTTGCTGAATCCATCAGCCACCTCCTCATCTCTCCTTGGATTAATGATGAACTCTTGTTTCGTAACTCGCTTCCATAGTTCATTTCCTGGAAATCTTACAATGTCAACTCGTCAATTGTGTTCCACCTTTTCTTCTCAGGCATCCCGAGTCTGAGGTATCCTGCCAATCAGATCTAAATCTCGGTCAGATATGATGGTTGGAACATATTTCCAAGAGTTATAACATTGGTCTTTATATGACCCGGTAAGGTGATGTCATGCCTATCACACCTGGCCGGAGGACCTATTGTTATAGTTTCCTTTTGGCAAGGTTAGTAATTCTTCCATGAGGAAATTGTAAGACTTATTCTAAAAGTTGTTCCTGATGGATCCTTTTTGTTTCCAAAGTCTGATCTTCACCTGTTGACCATGTCAATGCTATCTTGAAGCATGTCTATGGTACCCTGATTTTCAACAGGAACATTTGAAGACCAATGTTAAATGTTTCCTACTCAATTATCCAAACACTGTTGTATGGGTAATGTCATGAAAATTCTCTCCCGTACCTAAAGAGTTTTCTACATTATATCTTGTCACGGATATCAGGATCTGCTTGTCCTTGGGAAGGATATACCCTTGAAATATGTGCTTAAACACATTTTCCTTTCCATTGTTTTGTTTAATCTGATAATCATATTTTCCTTTCCATTTGGTTGGTTTAACGTTGCTTGTGATCTATATGATCTAAGCAGTAATATTCTCCTGCTTATGTAAACACCCCGGTGTACTATTCTGTCAGCAAGACCCTGTTACTATTGTTGATGACATCCCGGTAGCTACCGATGGACGAGAACTTTTCCTATTGGTTCGCCTCGTTTCAACGAGCGGGAAAATGATTCTCTTCGTCCCTCGCCCTTGGTATCGATGTTGTTGCCGACATAGCTGACAGGCTATCCTCTGACATACCTTGCTTGCATGATCGTGCAAATCGTCACTGCCTTCCTACTTTTAACCCACATGGTGGGCCCATAACCCACAGGTCCTAGGATCGAAACCTGACTCTCCTGTACACCTTGTTGTCAAAGTTATTCCTCGCGCTTGACTTCATATGTAATTCACGGGCCACCTGCCAAGTGATCTATTCTAGTATCAGACACAATACTTATTCTCGTTGCTCTAGACCCCTTTCACACTTTGTTTCAGGCATCGAACGATTCCCTACCCACTTGAAACTTCTCATGGTACCTACTTACCTTGCTCTCGATATTGTCTTAAGTTTCCATTCAAGAGTTACTTTTTACCACATTCCCTGAGTTATAAACCAAGATAGCCACCTTGTAGAGTTCCATTCTTCCAAAGCTACCCCTTATCCTTTTCGTAAGTACGAAGGAGTTCCTGAAGGAAGGATGCCCACTTCATCATGATGACCTCAGGCCGAAGTATGAAAACCTCAGCGTTATGGATCGACCACTTCGAGGAGAGCAACTAAGACCGAGAACACTCGCTAGAATTTCGTAACTAGAATCTTCTTTCCCCCTTACGCCTCCTAAATTTCGGGACAAGATTTCTTGTAGTGGAGGAGAATTGTGACGCCCGGATAATTAGACTACAGTAATTCCCTGCTAATGATGCCACGTCACCTCTATCACTGTAGTTAATCTCGGATTAGTTCAAAACCGATTCAAATTCAAAATTGAGTTAAAGGCAAACAACAAAAGTTTTTAAACATTTAAAACTAAAATGTTCTATATGTGCCAAATAATTCATAAGTAAATATGGTGAAGAAACCACTTTGTTATAAAATGCTTAAATGCTTAAAGATAAATAAAACAGCAGCAAAACAATTATTAGAAGCCTTTTATAAATTTATAAAATATTAAACTATTTTATTGGGTTGAGAATTAAGGTGGCAGTAGTATATTTATAAATATGAATTTAAGTGCTAGTGTTTATTTTTACAAAACTGTAATAATAGGGTACTTAAAAGAAAATAGAAAAGAAATAAAAGAAAAGCAAAAGCAAAAGGAAGTAAAGCCCCACCCCTCGGGCCTTAGCAACTAGGCAGGCCCTGCCGGTAGTGGCCCACAGGCCACAACCCCCTTCCCCGGTCACCCCTTTCTCTCCCTCCTGTTCAATCGACCGACCGACCGACCACACCGCTCGTCCCCGCCGGACCTGGTGCGGCGCCCCGTGCTGCCACGCCGACTGGGGGATAAGGCCACTCCCTGGCGCCTCGGTCCCCTGCCACTTTCCCCACTCGACCCCCTCCCCTTCCTCCCTCGCTCGCCTCTCTCTCGATCTGGATCGAGGCCGAGCGCCGCGGTCGCCGTGTGGTGCCCATAACCGCGGCCACCGCCGTTGATTTGCCAGCACACCGTGCCTGCGAGGTCCGCCTCAGGGTCTTCTTCCACTACACCGATGAACGCCTCCGGAGGAGCACCAAGACGACGCGACCGAACCCCGTCTCCAACCTTCTGCATCGCAGGCGGCCATCTTCAATTCGCCACCACCGGAGACTCCCGAGCCCGCTGCCTGTCCGTACAAGCACCGCTGTGAGGTCCTCTCCCGGATCCTCTCTCTCCCTGCTTCGATTTGTCGTCGTTGAGGTCTTCCCCGTGCTGCGCCGCCATGGCCGAAGCTCGCTCGGCGCGTGCTCGCCCGCGGCCCTGACCACGCCCGTCTCCGGGCTCCCCCAGCGCAGGCCCACAAGCTCCTGGGCGCCCCCGCACACGCGACCCACGCCATCCGGTCGCGCTCTGCAACTGACCCGCTGCAGCCGCCGTGCACCTGCCTCCTCCCTTGCCTGCTGCTCGCGTTGCTACAGCCGCCGGCGACCGCTCCGCCTGCGCGCACGCGCCCTGTCCTGGGCCTGCGCCTCCCCCGGCGAGCCGCCCCGCGCCTGCCCCACGACGGCAAGGCCGTGTCTTCCGCGCCGTTGCCCCGCTCTCGGGCTTCCCCCGCTGCTCGCCTCGGGCCTCTGCTGCGGCGCCTCCCCTGGCCGCCCGCCCGGCTTCCCTCTGCCCTGGCGCGTCGTGGCCGCGCCGGCTCCGCCGACCACTGCCGCGGCTCGCCCCCACCCCGGCTCCCCTAGCCGCCCCCATCGCTACGCGCTCACCGCTCCCCCTCCTCATGTTAGGCCGCGCTCGGCCATGGCCAGGCCTCGTCCTGTGCTCGCGCGGGCGCAGCTCCCCTCTGTGGCCGGTTGAGGCCACTTCCAGGTGGGCCCGACCCTTAAAAAATAAATAAAAGAAATACTAGTTAAATAATTAATTAGTTTAGTTAATTAATTGTTTAGGATAATTAGTCTAACTCCCCTATGAAAGTGGCCCCCTCACTTAAATACCCCTTTAAAATAAAGGACAAGTCATTGTGTCAATGACATGTAGGCCCCGCTGACCCTTTTGACTAGTCAATGTTGACTGGTAAACTGCTGAGTGTGCATGCTGACCGGACCCCCTGGCCCACTGTTATACACTCTGGCTATTTCAGCACTAGGTGACAAAACTTTATTCTGGTTATTATTCGAATTAAACAATTTCAAAAATTCTAGATAATCATTAAAACTTTGATAAATCATAGAAAATAAACCGTAACTCGGATGAAAATATTTTGTACATGAAATTTGCTCAGAACAACGAGACGAACCCGGATACGCAGTCCGTTCGTCCGCCACACATCCATAGCATAGCGAACATGCAACTTTCCTCTCCGATTCATCTGTTCAAAAACGCGAAACACCGGAGATTCTTTCCCGGATGTTTTGCCCCTTTGCCGATATCACCTCCTACCGCGTTAGGGCACACCTAGCACCGCTCATTGTCATGACGTGCATCGTCATGCTTATGTTTGCATTGTATTTACTGTTTCTTCCCCCTCTTCTCTCCGGTAGACTACGAGACAGACGCTGTTGATGCCTAGTTCGACTACGAAGTTGATGACCCGTCCTTCTTGCCAGAGCAACCAGGCAAGCCCCCCCTTGATCACCAAATATCGCCTATTATTCTCTATATTGCTTGCATTAGAGTAGTGTAGCATGTTACTGCTTTCAGTTAATCCTATACTGCTGCATAGCCTGTCCTTGCTACCACTGTTGTTACCTTTACCTGCTATCCTACTGCTTAGTATAGGATGATAGTGTTCCATCAGTGGCCCTACACTCTTGTCCGTCTGCCATGCTATACTACTGGGCCGTGATCACTTCGGGAGGTGATCACGGGCATATACTATATACTTTACAATGTTACATTACCTGTGGTACTGTTCGGAGATGGGGGCTAAAGGGGCAGGTGGTTTCACCCAAGTAGTGGTGGGCCTGGGTTCCCGATGGCCCCCGACTGTTAGTTTG
Source organism: Triticum urartu (assembly GCF_003073215.2). Lineage (NCBI taxonomy): Eukaryota > Viridiplantae > Streptophyta > Magnoliopsida > Poales > Poaceae > Triticum > Triticum urartu. The sequence continues at coordinate 144,395,759 of NC_053025.1, forward strand.
TGGCGAGCGACAGGGCAGGTTGAGACCACCTAGGAGAGAGGTGGGCCTGGCCCTGGTCGGTGTTCGCGGACACTTAACACGCTTAACGAGATCTTGGTATTTGATCTGAGTCTGGCCACTGGCCTATACGCACTAACCATCTACGCAGGGACAGTTATGGGCACTCGACGTCGTGGTATCAGCCGAAGCCTTCGTGACGTCAGCGACTGAGCGGCACGCTCCGGATTGGACTGGAACGCCTGCTAGGCTAGGTCTGCTTCCGGCCGCCCTCGCAACGTGCATGTGTGCAATGGGCGACGGGCCCAGACCCCTGCGCCATAGGATTTAGACCGGCGTGCTGACCTCTCTGTTGTGCCTAGGTAGGGCTGCGACGTGTTGATCTTCCGAGGCCGGGCATGACCCAGAAAAGTGTGTTCGAACAAAGGGGATCGAGTGTGTTGGGAAATGTGGTGCACCCCTGCAGGGAAGTTAATCTATTCGAATAGCCGTGATCTTCGGTAACAGGACGACTTGGAGTTGTACCTTGACCTTATGACAACTAGAACTAGATACTTAATAAAACACACCCTTTCAAGTGCCAGATATAACCCGGTGATCGCTCTCTAACAGGGCAACGAGGAGAAGATCGCTGGGTAGGTTTATGCTATGCGATGCTACTTGGTGAACTTACCATCTACTCTCTTCTACATTCTGCAAGATGGAGGTGGCCAGAAGCGTAGTCTTCGACAGGACTAGCTATCCCCCTCTTATTCCGGCTTTCTGTAGTTCAGTCCACATATGATACCCTTAATCCATTTGATACCAATGCATACATATGTAGTGTAGCTCCTTGCTTGCGAGTACTTTGGATGAGTACTCACGGTTGCTGTGCTCCCTCTTTTCCTCCTTTCTATACCCGATTGCTGCGACCAGACGTTGGAGCCCAGGAGCCAGACGCCAGTGTCGATGACGACTACTACTACTACTCGGGAGTTGCCTACTACTACGTGCAGCCCGCTGACGACGACCAGGAGTAGTTAGGAGGATCCCAGGCAGGAGGCCTGCGCCTCTTTCGATCTGTATCCCAGTTTGTGCTAGCCTTCTTAAGGCAAACTTGTTTAACTTATGTCTGTACTCAGATATTGTTGCTTTCGCTGACTCGTCTATGATCGAGCTCTTGTATTCGAGCCTTCGAGGCCCCTGGCTTGTAATATGATGCTTGTATGACTTCTTTTATTTGTAGAGTTGTGTTGTGATATCTTCCCGTGAGTTCCTGATCTTGATCGTACACGTTTGCGTGTATGATTAGTGTATGATTGAATAGGGGGCGTCACACCTACATTATATTTATGAACTGGAGCTAGTGTCGTATCGCCCTATGTTATAACTTTTGTATGAGGAATCGCATCCGAGATAATTATCTATCACCGCTCCAATGCCTATGCGCTTTCCATATATTGATCTTTGCTTAGTTACTTTTCCGTTGCCATTGTTACAATTACTACAAAACTGCTACTGTTACTTTTGCTATCGTTACCGCTACTATCATATTACTTTGCTAATAAATACTTTACTGCAGATATTAAGTCTTTCAGGTGCGGTTGAATTGACAACTCAACTGTTAATACTTGAGAATATTCTTTGGCTCCCCTTGTGTCGAATCAATAAATTTGGGTTGAATACTCTACCCTCGAAAACTGTTGCGATCCCCTATACTTGTGGGTTATCAAGACTATTTTCTGGCGCCGTTTCCGGGGAGCATAGCTCTATTCTTTGAGTCACTTGGGATTTATATCCGCTGATCACTATGAAGAACTTGAAAGATAAAAGAACCAAGATTTATCCCTCAACTACGAGGGGAGGTAAGGAACTACCATCTAGCTCCGCACTTGATTCACCTTCTGTTTTGAGTAAACTTGCTACACCTACTCCTGCTATTCATTCTGATATGACGCATGTTATTGATGATGCCACTTCTGCTTTGCATGATACTTATGATGAAACTACTTCTATGCTTGCTAATATTGTGCCACTAGGTGAATTTCTTGATTAACAACTTGCTAGGGTTAGAGAGAATGAAATTATTGAAACTGATAATATTGATGAAAGTGATGATGAAGATTCTCCCCCTAGATATGAATTGCCTGTTGTGCCTGAGGGTTATGTTATGGATGAAGAAACTGCTAGAGATTTTTTAGCTTGCAATGATAGATATGATCTTACGAAACTGTTAGCTAAGCTGAAAGAAAAATCTTTGAATGCTAGAATGAAATATGACCCTGCTTTTGCTACTTCACCTATATGTATTTCTGATAAGGATTATGATTTCTCTATCGATACCAAGTTATTTACTTTGGTTGAATCTGATCCTTTTTATGGCTATGAATCCAAAACTGTTGTGGCACATCTTACTAAATTAAATGATATAGCCACCCTATTCAGTAATGATGAGAAAACTAGCTATTACTTTATCCTTAAGTTTTTTCCGTTCTCATTAAAGGGTGATGCTAAAACATGGTTTAATTCTCTTGATCCTGGTTGTGTGTGTAGTCCCCAGGATATGATTTATTACTTCTCTGCTAAATATTTCCCCGCTCATAAGAAACAAGCTGATTTAAGGGAAATATACAATTATGTGCAAATTGAAGAAGAGAGTGTCCCACAAGCTTGGGGGAGGCTTCTCCAATTACTTAATGCTTTGCCTGATCATCCTCTCAAGAAAAATGAAATAATTGATATCTTTTATAATGGACTAACTGATGCTTCTAAAGACCACGTGGATAGTTGTGTTGGTTGTGTTTTCAAGGAAAGAAATGTTGATCAAGCTGAATTGCTATCGAATAATATGTTGAGTAATGAAAATGCTTGGACACTTCCTGAACCAACTCCTAAGCCAACTCCGAAGAAAAGGGGTATTCTATTTCTCAGTCCTGAAGATATGCAAGAGGCAAAGAAATCTATGAAAGAAAAGGGTATTAAAGCTGAAGATGTTAAGAATTTACCACCTATAAAAGAAATACATGGTCTTGATAACCCGACATAGGTAGTGAAGGTAAATTCTCTCTGTAGATTTGATGAAGGTGATATCCCTCATTATAAGTCTGCTAGCCAATGCTTAGATGAGTTTGATAATTTTATTGTTAAGCAAGAAAACTTCAATGCTTATGTTGGTAGACAATTGAAATGCAATGCTGATATGCTTGAACACTTGAGTGATTATATGTCTAGAGTTAAAGGTGAACTTAAACTTATTAGTAAACATGCTTCTATGGTTACCACTCAAGTAGAACAAGTACTTAAGGCTCAGAATGATTTGCTCAATGAATTAAATAATAATAAAAATGATAATGCTGTTAGAGTTATGACTAGAGGGGGTAAAATGACTCAGGAACCTTTGTATCCTGAGGGCCACCCTAAGAGAATTGAGCAAGATTCTCAGAGAACTAATGTTGATGCACCTAGTTCTTCTAAGAAGAAGAAAAAGAAAAATGATAGGACTTTGCATGCTTCTAGTGAACCTGTTGTAGACACACCTGAGAATCCCAATGATATTTCTATTTCTGATGCTGAAACACAATCTGGTAATGAACATGAACCTAGTGATAATGTTAATGATGATGTTCATGTTGATGCTCAACCTAGCAATGACAATGATGTAGAGATTGAACCTGCTGTTGATCTTGATAACCCACAATCAAAGAATCAATGTTATGATAAGAGAGACTTTGTTGCTAGGAAGCACGGTAAAGAAAGAGAACCATGGGTTCAAAAACCAATGCCTTTTCTTCCTAAACCATCCAAGAAAAAGAATGATGAGGATTTTGAGCATTTTGCTGAAATGATTAGACCTATCTTTTTGCGTATGTGTTTGACTGATATGCTTAAAATGAACCCTTATTCTAAGTATATGAAAGATATTGTTACTAATAAAAGAAAGATACCGGAAGCTGAAATTTCCACCATGCTTGCTAATTATAATTTTAAAGGTGGAATGCCAAAGAAACTAGGAGATCCCGGAATACCAACTATACCATGCTCCATTAAAAGAAACTATGTTAAAACTGCTTTATGTGATCTCGGAGCCGGTGTTAGTGTTATGCCTCTCTCTTTATATTGTAGACTTGATTTGAATAAGTTGACACCTACTGAAATATCTTTGCAAATGGCTGATAAAGCAATTGCTATACCTGTCGGTGTTTGTGAGGATGTGCCGGTTGTGGTTGCAAACGTTACTATTTTAACAGACTTTGTTATTCTTGATATTCCTGAGGACGATAGTATGTCCATTATTCTTGGAAGACCCCTTTTGAATACTGCAGGGGCTGTTATTGATTGCAACAAAGGCAATGTCACTTTTCATGTTAATGGTAATGAGCATACGGTACACTTTCCAAGGAAACAACCTCAAGTCCACAATATCAATTCTATTGGAAAAAATCCAACAATTACTGTTGGAGGTTTTGAATTTCCTCTTCCTACTCTCAAGAAGAAATATGATATTCTTATTGTTGGGGACGTGCATATCCCCGTTGAGGTAACCTAGTATTATTCGAATTTTTTTCGGTTTCATGCGATTCTGAATGAGTTTGTGAACAAGACTTGATCAACCTTGTTAGTTGATTCCTTTTGATGAGCATGAGATGGATGAAGTTAGAAAGCACAACTCTCTGTACCCTCCTTTTACTTTCTGTTATTTAGATTAAATAAAGAAATAATAGTTTTTCTGTGTGTATTCTGAATTATCCTTGCAATAAAAAATACCCCGAAAATAAAAGTTCTCCAAATGCCCTGAAAATGAAATATGATTTTTTGTAGAATATTTAAGAATTATTGGCACTGAGAACACACCAGAGGGGGCAACCACGTGGCCACGAGGGTGCAGGGCGCGCCCTACCCCCTAGGCATGCCCCTGCCTCGTGGGCCCCTCGTGGCCCCCTCCACTTATTATTGCACCCACACACTCCTTCTTCCTCCAGAAAATTCACCACACAGCTCAAACCTGAGTTCTAGCTTATCTTGTTGCCATTTTCGATCTCCTTACTCAAAGCTCCATTCACAAAACTACTTTGGGGGATTGTTCTTCGGTATGTGACTCCTTCAATGGTCCAATTAGTTTTTGTTCTAATGCTTTATTTATTGCAAATTTTTGTTGCTTAGGTGACCCTATTCTTGAGCTTGCATGTCAAATTTATTTGGTCCCAAGTAGTTCTATTGCATGATATGGCCTCTAGGCACTTGTGGGAGTAGTTGCTATCAATCTTGTTGAGTTTGGTTCACTTTTATTTTAAGTTACTAAATTTTTTAGAAAATTTTCAGAGGAAATGATGAAGAGATTGTTGAGGGGCTCTTCGAGCCGAAGCTTGAAGGATAAGCAAAGTGAAGAGAATACGAAGCCCAAATATAATCTCCCTCGCACTGCGGAGGTTCGGCCGTGCGAATGGCCTTGTAATGAGTTCTTGAGAGCAGCCGGGATTTATGAAGACTTTTATTATTTGGCTGAGAATGCAGGCCTCACCGACTTCCTCCACGACCAGCTCAAACAGTATCTCCTACTCACTAATTTTTTTGTGCAAAATTTTCATTTCCATGCTAGGAGGTCTCCACCTTATGTGGATATTTATTTGTATGATGAGTATAAGGAGATGTCACTTTATGAATTTTTGCGGTTTGTGAGTTACCCTTTGAGGGCAGCATAGAGGAATCACATCGTAATGATGTGGAAGGGTTTATTGATATGATTGTTGTAGGGGAAACGAGGAAAGTTTCCGATGCAAGAATTACTAGCATACATTTTCCTGTTCTACGTTACTTTGCAATATTTGCTAGTAGATGCTTAATTGGTCGCAGGAACAGTGGAAACCTTAGTGCCCCTGATATTGTTATTTTGCGCCATGCCTTGTTTCGTGATGCTACTTTCAGTTTAGGCACTATTGTTGCTAAACGGTTAAATCTGAACCGTACGAAGGGTCCCATCTTTGGAGGCATCTTTGCTTTGCGCCTTGCTGCACACTTTAACATACCTATTAGGCATTATGAGAAAGAGGAAAAGTTGCTGCCTCCTATTTTCTTAGATTATAAAAGTACGGTAGCACATGATTTTATTCGCGAGGATAAGGAGAAGAGACTCATTTATAGACTGATATTTGATAAAAATTACTTTGAGGCTATTACCTTGCCTGCTCCCTCTTTGTTCAACATATTTTCAGGCACGTACCTTGTTTTGCCGGAGGCCGTTCATGCATACCGGAGCCTGACATCAGCTCCAGAGCCTGAGCCGGAGTCACCACTTGATCCTCACCATTGGTATGTTTATCAGTGGGATCCGGAGGAGATCGCTAACTAGTGGCACCCTGAGGATCCTCCTTAGTACACTGGAGAGGACCATTTTGATCCATGGGCATAGACCAACTTAGGCCAAAAGCCTAAGCTTGGGGGAGTACGTATTTCTCACCGACATTACATTCATGTCCACACACTCATGCCAGTTGTCGGCACTCATACTTTTTCATTGTACTATCCATGTCAGTTTATTTTCTTTTCCAGTTTTCTTCTTGCATGTTTGAAAAACCTTAAGAAAAAAAATTAGTTGTAGCTTTTAGCTAGTTTACTTTCTATGCCTATAATAGTAATAATTAAAAGAAACCCAAAAAGATTTCTTGTTCTTCTTTTGCTTGTTGGGAGCTTTCCCGTGTAAATAGTTTTGTTTCTTTTCTTTTCTTTGGGGGTCGAGAGGAGAAGACCATGATGAAAATGTTGAAGTGGCTCTCATATGCATTATTGTTGATCTAACCAAGAGCCCATATTACCTTGTCTTCTCCTGTATATTGAATGCTTGTAGATTCCAGCTTAGTCCAATGCACGTGCACTATTATTATTATCCGCACCATTTGGTCATGCAAGTGAAAGGCAATAATGACGATATATGATGAACTGATTGAGATGAGAAAAGCTGGTATGAACTCGACCTATCTTGTTTTTGTAAATATGATTAGTTCATCGTCCCTGATTCAGCCTATTATGAATGAAACATGTTTGCAGTGACAATTAGAGATTATAGTTTCTCATGCCATGCTTAAGTAGCTAGGAGTTTATAATGGTTTACCTTGCATGCCAACATGTTATTAAAATGGTTGTGATGTGGTATGATAGGGTGGTATCCTCCTTTGAACGATTCGAGTAGCTTGACTTGGCACATGTTCACCCATGTAGTTCAAACAAAATCAACATAGCCTCCACGATGTTTATGTTCATGGTGAATTATATCCTACTCATGCTTGCACTCAGTGTTGATTAATTTTAATGCATGTTTATGACTGTTGTCGCTCTCTAGCTGGTCGCTTCCCAGTCTCTTTCTGGCCTTCACTTGTACTAAGCGGGAATACTGCTTGTGCATCCAATTCCATAAACCCCAAAGTTATTCCATATGAGTCCACCATACCTTTCTATATGCGGTATCTACCTGCCGTTCCAAGTAAATTTGTATGTGCCAAACTCTAAACCTTCAAATGAAATTCTGTTTTGTATGCTCGAATAGCTCATGTATCAACTAGGGCTGTCTATATCTTATATGCTAGGCGGGTTATTCTCAAGAGGAGTGGACTCCGCTCCTCACTCACGAGAAAATGGCTGGTAACCGGGATGCCCAGTCCCATGCTCAAATGAGATCAAAATAATTGCAAACAAAACTCCCCCAGGATTGTTGTTAGTTGGAGGCACCCGTTGTTTCGGACAAGCCATGGATTTATGTTTGTTGGTGGTAGGGGGAGTATAAACTTTACCATTTTGCTTGGGAACCGCCTATAATGTGTGTAGCATGGAAGATATCGTGATCTCTTAGTTGTTATGTTGACAATGAAAGTATACCACTCAAAATATTATTTATATCTATTTCAAAATCGAGCTCTGGCACCTCTACAAATCCCTGCTTCCCTCTGCGAAGGGCTATCTATTTACTTTTGTGTTGAGTCATCATCCTCTTATTAAAAAGCACCAGTTGGAGAGCACCGCTGTCATTTGCATGCATTACTATTAGTTTACATTGAGTATGACTGTGGTTGGATCTCTTTTACCATGAATTACAATTTCCAGTTAGTCCTTGATCTTTAGAGGTGCTCTGCATTTATATTTTGCGGTCTCAGAAAGGGCTAGTGAGATATCATCTTGTTATATCATATTATGATTGTTTTGATAAAGTGTTGTCATCCGAGATTTACTATTATTGCTCGCTAGTTGATTATGCCATTGATATGAGTAAACATGAGACCTAAATGTTATTGTGAGTATGGTTAGTTCATAACCTTTGCTGAAAACTTAAATGCTGGCTTTACATATTTACAACAACAAGAGCAAACAGAGTTTGTATAAGTTTTTCTTTATCACTTTCAGTTTGTCAACTGAATTGCTTGAGGACAAGCAAAGGTTTAAGCTTGGGGGAGTTGATACGTCTCCAACGTATCTACTTTTATAAATACTTTTGCCCTTGTTTTGGACTCTAACTTGCATGATTTGAATGGAACTAACCCAGACTGACGCTGTTTTCAGCAGAATTGCCATGGTGTTATTTTTGTGTAGAAATAAAAGTTCTCGGAATCACCTGAAAATCAACGGAGAATATTTTTGGAATATATAAAAAATACTGGCAAAAGAATCAAGTCCAAGGGGCCCACACCCTATCCACGAGGGTGGGGGCACGCCTACCCCCCGGGCGCGCCCCTGCCTTGTGGGCCCCCTGGTGCTCCACCAACCTCAACTCCAACTCTATATATTCACGTTCAGGGAGAAAAAAATAAAGAGAAGGATTCATCGCGTTTTACGATACGGAGTCGCCGCCAAGCCCTAATATCTCTCGGGGGGATGATCTGGAGTCCGTTCGGGGCTCCGGAGAGGGGAATCCATCGCCATCGTCATCATCAACCTTCCTCCATCACCAATTTCATGATGCTCACCGCCGTGCGTGAGTAATTCCATCGTAGGCTTGCTGGACGGTGATGGGTTGGATGAGATTTATCATGTAATCGAGTTAGTTTTGTTAGGGTTTGATCCCTAGAGATTGATGTTGCTATGACTTTGCTATGCTTAATGCTTGTCACTAGGGCCCGAGTGCCATGATTTCAGATCTGAACCTATTATGTTTTCATGAATATATGTGAGTTCTTGATCCTATCTTGCAAGTCTATAGTCACCTTTTATGTGTTATGATCCGTTAACCCCGAAGTGACAATAATCGGGATACTTATCGGTGATGACCGTAGTTTGAGGAGTTCATGTATTCACTAAGTGTTAATGCTTTGGTCCGGTACTCTATTAAAAGGAGGCCTTAATATCCCTTAGTTTCCAATAGGACCCCGCTGCCACGGGAGCGTAGGACAAAAGATGTCATGCAAGTTCTTTTCCATAAGCATGTATGACTATATTCGGAATACATGCCTACATTACATTGATGAACTGGAGCTAGTTATGTGTCACCCTATGTTATAACTATTGCATGAGGAATCGCATCCGACATAATTATCCATCACTGATCCAATGCCTACGAGCTTTACATATATTGATCTTTGCTTAGTTACTTTTTCGTTGCCACTGTTACAATTACTACAAAACTGCTACTGTTACTTTTGCTACCATTACCGCTACTATCATATTACTTTGCTACTAAATACTTTGCTGCAGATATTAAGTGTTTCAGGTGCGGTTGAATTGACAACTCAACTATTAATACTTGAGAATATTCTTTGGCTCCCCTTGTATCGAATCAATAAATTTGGATTGAATACTCTACCCTCGAAAACTGTTGCGATCCCCTATACTTATGGGTTATCAGTAGATCCCATCATTTTATCCTTAGTAGCAACGATACATATGTGTCGGTTCCCTTTCTGTCACTGAGATCAAGCACCGTAAGATCGAACCCACTACAAAGCACCTCTTCCCATTGCAAGACAAATAGATCAAGTTGGCCAAACAAAACCCAAATATCGAAGAAGAAATACGAGGCTATAAGAGATCATGCATAAAAGAGATCAAAGAAACTCAAATACTTTCATGGATATAAAAAGATAGATCTGATCATAAACTCAAAGTTCATCGATCCCAACAGACACACCGCAAAAAGAGTTACATCATATGGATCTCCGAGAGACCATTGTATTAAGAATCAAGAGAGAGAGATGAAGCCATCTAGCTACTAACTACGAACCTGAAGGACTACAAAGAACTACTCATGCATCATCGGAGAGGCACGAATGGAGGTGGTGAACCCCATCCGAGATGGTGTCTAGATTGGATCTAGTGGTTCTGGACTCTTCGGTGGCTGGATCAATATTTCGTCGACTCCCCTAGGGTTTTGGGAATATTGGGGTATTTGTAGAGCAAAGAGGCGGCCCGGGGGCCACCCGAGGTGGGCATAACCCACCAGGGCATGCCTATGCCTCCTGGCGCGCCCTGGTGGGCTGTTCCTCCTTCTGGGAACCCCCCCGGCGTAGCCAGTGCCCATTGTGTTCCTTCTGGCCCATAAAAAATCTCCATAAAGTTTCGTGGCATTTGGTCTCCGTTTGATATTGATTTTCTGCGATGTAAAAAACAGCAACTGGCACTTGGCACTATGTCAATAGGTTAGTACGAAAAAATGATATAAATTTTTTTGAAATGATTATGAAACATCCAAGATTGATAATATAACAACATGGAACAATCAAAAATTATAGATACGTTGGAGACGTATCAGCATCCCCAAGCTTAACTCCTACTCATCCTCGAGTAGGGAAGTGATAAAAACAGAATTTTTGGCATGGAATGCTGCCTAACATGTCATATCATATTTCTTTTCTTTATAGCATGGACATTTGGACTTTTATATTGTTTAAAGCAATAGTCTAGTTTTGACATGATAATTTAAATACTCAAGTATATCAACAAGCAACCATGTCTTTCAAATTATCAACGCTAAAATAAGCTATCCCTAGCCCATCATGCCCAACCATTGGTCCATTCATCAAACACACTCGTATATTAGCTATGTCCAATACTCAAGTACGGTCATATTGCCTCCTAGTTGGTGCTTTTATAAGTGAAGATGGAGACTCAAATTCAAAATAAAAATTGCATAAAGTAAAAGATAGGCCCTTCGCAGAGGGAAATAGGGATTTGTAGAGGTGCTAGAGCTCAAAGCGAAAAACTTAGAGATAAAAACATTTTGGGAGGTTTATCCATCCCACCAACGAAAACGACTTAGAGTTCCCAATACTTTCCATGCTTAGATATATCATAGGCGGTTCCCAAATAGAAAATAAAGTTTTATTCCTTTTTCCACCATACTTTCACTTTCCATGGCTAGCCGTATCCACGGTTGCCCTCCATACCAACACTTTCCAAGGAATTTATTATTTGACAACATAAAGTAAATTCATTTTTTTGCATTTTCGGACTGGGCATCCCAAATACCTTTGCCTTACTCTTGTGCAATGACAAGTGAATAAACACTCATCTTGAGAATAACACATCTAGCATGGAAAATATTAGCCACCCCTCACCGCTCCGCGAGCGAAACAAACACACAAAACAAAAGTTTATTTTTGAAAATTAGAGATGGCACATGCAAATTTGCTTAGAATGGCAAAAGAATACCGCATATAGGTAGATATAGTGGACTCATGTGGCAAAACTGGGTTAATGGTTTTTGGATGCACAAGTAGTGATCATACTTAGTGCAAAATTAAGGCTAGCAAAAGATTGAGAAGCGACCAACCAAGAAACGAATAATCTCATAAGCGAGCATTAAGCATAACTAACACCGAATAATGCACATAAGTAGGATATAATTTCATTGCATAACTATTGACTTTCATGCTTGCATAGGGAATCACAAACCTTAACACCAATATTCTTACTAAAGCATAATTACTCATCAAGATGACTCACATATCACATCATCATATCTCAAAACTATTACTAAGAATCAAGTTTATTTCGTCCATTGATCTTCATGAAAGTTTTTATTATATCCTTCTTGGATATTTATCACTTTGGGATTAATTTTCATATGTTGCTTTTCATAAGCTCAAACAAATATAAGTGAAGATCATGAGCATAATATTTCTTTCTCTCAAATTAATTTAAGTGAAGCAAGAGAGAATTTCTTGAAATTTTTACTAACTCTCAAATAAATCTAAGTGAATCAAGAGAGCATTTATTCAAAAAATACTAAAGCACACCGTGCTTAAAAATATATAAGTGAAGCACTAGAGCAAGTCCATAGCTCATAAAGAATTTAAGTGAAGCATAGAGAGCAATTCTAACAAGTCATGACATAATTTCAGCTCTCTCAAATAGGTGTTTCCAGCAAGGGATCAAGACTTAAAACACAAAATAAAACAAGCAAAGACTCATATCATACAAGTCGCTCCAAGCAAAACACATAGTATGTGACGAATAAAAATATAGTTTCGAGTAAAATACCGGTGGTCGTGAGAAGAAAGAGGGGATGTCACTCGGGGGCATCCACAAGCTTAGTTGGTTGCTCATTTTTGGATAATAGCTTGGGATGCCGGGGCATCCCCAGTCTTAGGCTCTTCTACTCCTTATTCCTTCATCCATCGTAAGATAACCCAAACCATGAAAACTTCAATCACACAAAACTCAACAAAACCTTCGTGAGATCCGTTAGTATAAGAATAATAAATCACTACTATAAGTGCTGTATCAAACCAATTCATATTTTGTTCGTGTATTATATCTAATGTATTCCAACTTTTCTATGGAAAAAACCCATCAAAGAAAACCATAGAGCCATCAAAATAAGCACACAACACAAAGAAAACAGAATCTGTCAAAACAGAACAGTCTGTAGCAATCTGACTATTTAGAATACTTCTGTAACCAAAAATTTTGAAAAATTAGGAAGACCTGAGTAATTTGTATATTGATCTACTTCAGGTGGAATGGGTATTTTATCACTCTCCAGTAAAAAACGAAAATTACTTTTGTGAGCACAAAAGTTTTTGTTTTTTTCAGCAAGATCAAACAACTATCACCCAAGAAGATCCTAAAGGCTTTACTTGGAACAAACACTAATTAAAACATAAAAAACACAATCATAACAGAAGCATAATTGTTCTAACACTCAAAAATAGGAAGCAAAAAGCAAAAATAATTTTTATTCGTTGGGTTGCCTCCCAACAAGCGCTATAGTTTTACGCCCTTAGCTAGGAATAAAGTAAGGATCTAAGTTTTGTATTCCAAAGTTTTAGCAACTTTTGTAAGGGTTTTCTCAAAACCGGGAAGCTCTTTACGCTTCCCCAAATTTTCCGGAAAAGAAACCATCTTTAGATCCAAAATATCCAATCGCTTATTACAAAGAGTAATAAGGGTATTCATGCGATTGATACTACCATTGAGATGTTTGAGAGGTTCGTTATATCTTTGTAATTCAACCATGTGTTTATGCAAATCACCAAGTTTGTCCAGCATTTGAACTCCCTCTGGGGTGAAAGTAAACCCCTTCTTTTGAGGTGGAATCCCCAAAATTCCTTCTAAAATTTCATAGGCAGCATTAGCATCAAGCTCAATAAAATTCCCTTTAGCCGCAAAATCTAGGAGTTGTCTATGATGCAAAGTTAATCCTACGTAAAAATTACGAAGCAAAACCTTAGCGTCCCCCTTTAGATTGGAAATACGATACGATTCCATAAGCCTATACCAAGCATCTTTCAAATTTTCTCCTTGTCTTTGTTTGAAGTAAAGCACTTCAAAATCTGGTGACAAAGGAGGAGTAGGCACACTAGCCATTATGGCTAGGAAGCAAGAACACAGATAGATCTGGCAAGAAAACGGCGAACGGAAAAGAGGGGCGAATAAAACGGCAATTTTTTTGTGAAGTTGGGGAGAGGAAAACGAGAGGCAAATGGAAAATAATGTAAATTGCGAGGAGATGAGATTTTTGATTAGGAACCTGGTATATGTTGAAGATCCTCCCTGGCAACGGCACTAGAAATTGGCACGTGGCCAGGAGAATATCTTGACTTGATCCTCCCCGGCAACGGCACCAGAAATTCCTTTTGATGTCGCTTGAAGCTACGTCGGTATTTCCCCAAAGAGGAAGGGATGATGCAACACAGTGGCAGTAGGTATTTCCCTCAGATATGAAACCAAGGTTATCGATCCAGTAGGAGAACCAAGCAACACAACGTAAACAGCCCCTGCACATAGATAACAAATCCTCGCAACCCAACGTGTTATAGGGGTTGCCAGTCCCTTTCAGGTAACGATGCCAGAAATTGGTGCGTGACGGAAAAAAGTTGTAATAGATTGAATAAATAGATCGCAAATGAAATAAAGTGCAGCAAAGTATTTTTGGATTTTTGGATTAATAGATCTGAAAATAAAAGCAAATAAAAGTAGATCGCAAAGGCAAATAATATGAGAAAGAGACCCGGGGGCCGTATATTTCACTAGTGGCTTCTATCTAGAAAAATAGCAAAGCCATGGGTGAACAAATTACTGTTGGCAATTGATAGAACTTCAAATACTCATGACGATATCCAGGCAATGATCATTATATAGGCATCACGTCCAAGATTAGTAGACCAACTCCTTCCTGCATCTACTACTGTTACTCCACACATCGACCGCTATCCAGCATGCATCTAGTGTATTAAGTTCATGGAGAAACAGAGTAATGCAATAATAACGATGACATGATGTAGACAAGATCTATCTATGTAGAGATAGACCCCATCGCTCTATCCTTAGTAGCAACAATACATACGTGTCGGTTCCCTTTCTGTCCCTGGGATCAAGCATCGTAAGATCGAACCCGCTACAAAGCACCTCTTTCCATTGCAAGATAAATAGATCAAGTTGGCCAAATAAAACCCAAATATCGGAGAAGAAATATGAGGCTATAAGAGATCATGCATAAAAGAGATCAAAGAAACTCAAATACTTTCGTGGATATAAAAAGATAGATCTGATCATAAACTCAAAGTTCATCGATCCCAACAAACACACCGCAAAAAGAGTTACATCATATGGATCTCCGAGAGACCATTGTATTGAGAATCAAGAGAGAGAGAGAGATGAAGCCATCTAGCTACTAACTACGGACCCAAAGGTCTACATAGAACTACTCACACATCATCGGAGAGGCACCAATGGAGGTGATGAACCCCATCCGAGATGGTGTCTAGATTGGATCTGGTGGTTCTAGACTCTGCGGCGGCTGGATCAATATTTCGTCGACTCCCCTAGGGTTTGGGGAATATTGGGGTATTTATAGAGCAAAGAGGCGGTCTGGGTGGCACCCGAGGTGGGCACAACCCACTATGGCGCGCTTGGGCCTCCTGGCGCACCCTGGTGGGTTGTGCCTCCCTCGGGGCACCCCCAGGCGCAGCTAAGGCCCATTGTGTTCCTTCTGGCCCATAAAAAGTCTCCGTAAAGTTTCATGGCATTTGGACTCCGTTTGATATTGATTTTCTGCGATGTAAAAAACATGGAAAAAACAGCAACTGACACTTGGCACTATGTCAATAGGTTAGTACGAAAAAATGATATAAAATGACTATAAAATGATTATAAACATCCAAGATTGATAATATAACAACATGGAACAATAAAAAATTATATATACATTGGAGACGTATCGCTCGTTACAAATTATCTTTATATCAAACTACTCTGCTACTTACAATTTCAGCACTTGCACACATTACCTTGCTAAAAACCACTTGTCATTTCCTTCTGCTCCTCGTTGGTTTTGACACTCTTACTTATCGAAAAGAGCTACAATTGATCCCCTATACTTGTGGGTCATCAATCCCCAAGAGGGAGCGCAAACGCACATTAAGGGATGTCTATGCTGTAGAGCCCGTCGCCCCAAAATTCAACCCATGGTCGGCTTGTCCGATCACTTTTGATCGCAGGGACCACCCAACTGAAAGGATCGATACGGTTGACTAGAGGGGGGGGGGGGTGAATAGGAAACTAACAATTTTTAGCCTTTCTTTACCAAATTAAAGTTTGCATCAAAGTAGGTTGTCTAGATGTGCAACTAGGTGAGCAACCTATATGATGCAACAACAACAAGCATACAAGCAAGCACGGGAAGTAACACTAAAAAGCTTGCACAAGTAAAGGTGCGAGATAACCAAGAGTGGAGCCGGTGAAGACGAGGATGTGTTACCGAAGTTCCTTCCTTTTGAGGGGAAGTACATCTCCGTTGGAGCGGTGTGGAGGCACAATGCTCCCCAAGAAGCCACTAGGGCCACCGTATTCTCCTCACGCCCTCACACAATGCGAGATGCCGTGATTCCACTATTGGTGCCCTTGGAGGCGGCGACCGGACCTTTAAAAACAAGGTTGGGGCAATCTCCACAACTTAATCAGAGGCTCCCAACAACACCATGAAGCTTCACCACAATGGACTATGGCTCTGTGGTGATCTCAACCGTCTAGGGTGCTCAAACACCCAAGAGTAACAAGATCCGCTAGGGATTGGTGGGGGAATCAAATTTCTCTTGGTGGAAGTGTAGATCGGGGCCTTCTCAACCAATCCCGAGCAACTCAACAAGTTTGATTGGCTAGGGAGAGAGATCGGGCGAAAATGGAGCTTGGAGCATTAATGGAGCTTTTGGGGGGAAGAGGTAAGTCAACGAAGAAGAAGAGGACCCCCTTTTATAGAAGGGGATCCCATCCAATCGTTACCCCCAAAACAGCCCCGCAGAGGGCAGTACTACCGCAGGTGGCAGCGGTACTACCGCTGGACCCAGCGGTACTACCGCTCCCCCTTGCGGTACTACTGCCCAGCCTGGGAGGGCTTGAAGAGAGAGTAGGAATCATGCCCAGCACGGTACTGCCGCGGAGGTAGGGCGGTACTACCGCCCTCGAGTGGTACTGCCGCTTCTCCTACCACTGCAAAGTGCCACTCAACCCGACACGAGATGCGACCCCCTCGAGTCGATACGATAGTAGCCCGGTACCGCAGTGGTACTACGGCTGAGAACCAGAAGCGGTACTACCGCTCAGACACAAAACATCACAACTGCAAGGGAACAAAATCTCCAGTCGAAGAGGAAAGGCACAAAGGGTGAGAGAAGGATGTGTACGTGTTGATTCCACCCAAGCCATACCAAAGCGGACCCCCTCTTGATAGAACGGTGACTCCTACGAAACTAGTCCACCAAACAAGAAATGAAAGAGCTACACCGTCTTGAAAAACACTTCGAGGGGAAGGAAATCGTCGCGTGCCAAAGGATGAATCTCTGAAAGGCTCAAAGCACACGGTTAGTCCACAAACATGTTGTCATCAATCACCAAAACTACATCGAGAGAGATATGCCGTAACAATCTCCCCCTTTTTGGTGGATTGATGACAACCAGGGATTTACACAGGGATAAGGCAATAAAGTAAAGATACTTAGAACTACAAAATATAGACGTGCTCCCCCTGAATGTGTGCACCTAGTTAGTAGGCCTTTGGAATGCAAGACACACACATTAGGATCAACACTCCCCCTATATTTTATAGTCCAACAATCTAAGCACAGGATACATGAGAGCAGGGTATATAACAGGATAAGCATGTAACTCATAAGATACCAAAGTACTAGATAGACATAGATAATGAAGATTAAAGATAAGGTAGCATATGTCTCACACCATATGTCTGGAACTTAGGTCTAACTGGCACAAAACCAAACAAAGCAAATGGCGATAAAACACAACAACACCACAAACCACAAAGACACACCCGCAACACGGCAACAGCAACAACACAAATCCCTAAACTCTCTCCCCCTTTGGCATCGAGACACCAAAAGGGCAAAGGGCGTTGCTACGGCTCCAGGTGATAGCACGCTAAGGAACTCGAACATCACATCCCAGCGGGATCGTCTGCACCGCCGTCATTGGTCGGAAACTATTCTGTGTCTGAATCGGTCCACTGGCAATGCTACCGAACCCACTCCTCCTCATCAGTGATCCTCTCCTCAGATCCGCTGTTAACAGTGGCACCCAACTGGTGCATGAGCTCCTTGTGACGTCTGCGGGCCTTCTTCTCAGATACATGAGACATGTACCGGCCATGAGACTCCATGCAGAAAATTTTCTTCATCTTGCGCTTAATCCTCTTAGCCCATGAGGGCTCCACACCGGAGGGCTCATAGTCCTCATCCTTGTCGGCCTCAGCCTCGTCCTCGGTCTCCCTGTCAGCCTCAGAAGGTGGATCACCAGATCGAGGGGCCTGGGTGCCCCAGTTGTCCTTCTTCCTTAGACGCTTGATATCATAAGAAATCAACTCTCTAGTTTCCAGCGCACTCCTGGGATAGTGATGTGCCCAGGCCTTCTCAATGAGCAGCATGATGAAAGGACCATAGATCAGGCACTTGCGCTCAGAAATGGCAGAAAGAAGTTCAAACCACATAACATGAGAAATGTCCAGGGACTCTCCAGTGTTTGCTTCATTCTCATGCTGGCAGAAGAGAAGCATGTCCACAAGATAGGAGTGGACCATATATCCAGATTCCCAATGCGAGGGAAAAGAGTCTCTCGGAAGACCCGGTGAAGGATGTCCAGATAGGTAGACAGCTCATAGGTTACCTTCTTTGTCTTGGGGTTAACCTTCTTAGAACAGTAGGGCCAGAGGGCTTGCTTGTGAGTGGAGGTGACATTGCGGTGAGGACGGAAGCCGACTGGATTCTCAAGCCCGTGATCTTCCACCCCAAGTAACTCCATGAAGGCCTTCCACTTGACAGTGAGCAACTTGCCATTGGTCATCCAAGTCAGAGACCTTTCTACATCAGTTCCAAGATGGACAGCGGCATAGAATTGGCATATCAAATCGGCATCAAAGTCCTTGTTGAACTGCATGATTCTGAGAATGTTCAACTGAGTGCACATATGAAGGGCTTCGCCAAAGTACTCAGGGTCCTTTTCCATAGGATCGGTGTCGATGGAACGAACATCAACAAAGTGATTCTTCTTAGCCTTGATCACATCATAGAAGATGGCAAACTGAAAGCGGTTCCAGAATGGGCGGTTGACCAAAGTGGGATCTTGGTCTTCCTCATAGGGGTTGCAGCGATGCTTTGCTCAAAATTCCTTGGCAGTCATCTCAGACACAGTCTTTCCCTTTGGCTTGCTTGCCGATCTCTTCGAGAGCTGAGGCGGCGGTGGATCACTTGAGGTAGCACCCGCTGGCGGCGATGGAGCACTAGTGGAACCACCTGCTGACTCAGATGTGCGGTAGCACTTTGACGTTGCACGACTGGGGTTGACACGGCGGACCTGCTGCTCAGGATGATCATCACCTGGAACCAAACACACGAGCAGAAGAAACAACACGAAATAAAGAGCATAAGCCACCAAACAAAACAACAAGGATCAAAACATGGTAGGAAATGATGGAACAGGGCATGTAGCGGTAGTACTGTGACCCAACCGCGGTAGTACCGCTTGCGTGGTAGTACCGCTCAAGGAGGGCGGTAGTACCGCTCAAGACGGGGAACGGCGGTTCCCTTATCGCCGTGGACAGATCCGGCACTACCGGAGATGCCAAATTAAAAAATAAGCCTACCAAACTTCAATCCAAAGGGCCTAGAAGCCATCTCCATCCTACTCAAGCCTCGACTTATCCAAAAGACGAGAAAAACAATGCCTATTGCCCCTAAAAACTAGATGCAAGATCTAGGCAAAGAGAGAATGGGATCGGGGGCAATACCGGCATCCATGGCTAGAGGACGTGCTGGGGATCGACTCCACCAGAGGAAATGGAGAGGGATGGCACAAAACGGCGGCCGGCCGAGGCCTTCCTGCGGCGTGGCGTCGCTGGAGCGACGAAGAAGACGAGCGAGTGGGGGCGAATGGGTATTGGGGAGAAAACAACTCCCCCTGCCCCGACATAACCCCCACTCCCCGCCCCGCAGAGGTAGTACCGCTTGACGCTTGTCAGCGGTAGTACCATGCACGCCGCAGTAGTACCGCTCTGCCGCAAAGAGGAGTGGCCAAAAGTCTTAGCTCAAGAAAAATAAACCGAACGAAAGTGAGAACAAACACACACACACACAACCGACAAAAACAAACCTCTCCAAGAGAGGACGGTGGCCGAGGCCACCTATGTTTGAGTTCATAGGTATGGCACCACGAAGATTTTAACCTTGGGCCCATGACCAACACTCATCTTTGAAGCACACGTACCATCAAAAATGGCTAATGTGAAAGAGTTTGATTAGTTTATGCATTATGGGGGGAGGGAAAGTTCATTGAGAGAACAACACTCCCCCTATGTCCATGCCTACACCTAAAATAGACAACAAGTTGAGTGTGGTGGGGTGTGCAAGGGTTCAAGTCACATTGCCCGAATCAATGATATTTAGCTCATGCCTTAACTCGCGAAATCTTGCTTCATCCAAAGGCTTCGTCAAAATATCTGCAAGGTTATCATGAGTGTTGACATAGTTGAGCCCGATCTCCCCTCGCCTAATATGATCCCGGATGAAGTGATACTGAATCTCAATATGCTTCATCTTGAAGTGTTGCACCGGGTTGAGAGAGATTTTGATGGCACTTTCATTGTACACCAAAGTGTCACTTTGTCACAAATGACACCGCAATCCTTTAAAATTTGCCTCATCCATAGAAGTTGTGCACAACAACTACCGGCAGCCACATACTCCGCTTTCGTGGACGAGAGAGACACGCAACTTTGCTTCTTGGAAGACCAACTCACCAAAGAGCAACCAAGAAATTGGCACCCTCCGGAAGTGGACTTCCTATCCACTTTGTCTCCCGCCCAATCCGAGTCCGAATAACCTACAAGCTTGAAGTTTGCTCCTCTTGAGTACCATAAGCCAAAGTTTGGGGTATGAGCCAAATATCAAAATATTCGCTTGACCACCACAAAGTGACTTTCGTTAGGAGCGGCTCGAAACCATGCACAAATACCCACACTCAACATGATATCCGGTCTAGATGCACAAAGGTAAAGCAAGGAGCCAATCATGGAGCGATATACCTTTTGATCCACCGCTTTACCATTGGGGTCAATGTCAAGTTGGCACTTGGTGGGCATGGGAGTGGAAGCCGGCTTGACATCACTTAGCTTGAATCTCTTGAGCATGTCTTGAGTGTATTTGGCTTGGTTGATGAAGGTTCCTTCTCTCCTTTGCTTCACTTTGAGCCCGAGAAAGAACTTCAACTCTCCCATGGAGGACATCTTGAACTTTTAGGTCATGAGAGCGGCAAATTCCTCATTGAAAGCTTTGTTAGGGGAACCAAAGATAATATCATAAACATATAATTGACACATAAACAACTCCCCTTTGACCTTCTTAGTAAAAAGGGTGGGGTCGATTAGCCCAACTTCAAAACCACGGTCTTGTAAAAACTCGGTAAGGTGGTCATACCACGCACGTGGGGCTTGTTTAAGGCCATAGAGTGCCTTATTGAGTTGATACACATGATCGGGAAAGTAGGGATCCTCGAACCCGGGGGGTTTCTTGACATATACCAATTCATTAATCGGACCATTAAGAAAAGCACTCTTCACATCCATTTGTTGTAACTTAAAGTTATGATGAGAAGCATATACAATCAACATGCGAATGGATTCAAGACGAGCAATGGGAGCAAAGGTTTCACCGTAGTCGATACCCTCGACTTGGAAGTAGCCTTGTGCTACCAAACGAGCCTTGTTGCGAATGATTATCCCATGAGCATCTTGCTTGTTCTTGAATATCCACTTAGTTCCAATGACATTGTGGTTCCCCGTTGGCCTTGGCACCAATCTCCACACTTTGTTGCGCTCAAAGTCGTTGAGTTCTTCATGCATGTCATTGAGCCAATCCGGATCTTCGAGCGCCTCATAGACCTTATGGGGTTCAACACATGAGACAAACGGGTGATGTTCACAATAGTTTGCTAATTGTCTATGAGTGCTTACCCCCTTTCTTAAGCTTCTAAGCACATTTGTCATGAGATGATCCTTGGTGGAGAGCTTGGAAGCAATCTTTGTGGCACGACGCTCCAATTCCTCCTCGGGGGTGAGATGAGGAGTGGTCACTTGATCATCTTGAGCGCCGTCTTTAGCTTGTTCTTGATCTCGAGGAAGCTCTTGATCTTGAACTTGCTCGGAGGAGAGAACTTGACCTTGGGCATCACTTGATGTTACAACACAATCTTGAGATTGACCTTGCCCTTGGTCTTGTTCTTGAGGTTGAGGGCCTTCACTTTGTTCTTCGGAAGCGTGTGGGTCTTGGGTTGGTGAAGGTTCCACTTGAGTGGAACATTGTCCTTCTCCTTCGGCCACAACGGGTTCCTCAATGGGTAGGATATGACCAACACCCATTCTTCTTATGGCTTGGGGAGGAATTTCATCACCTACATCACAAGTACCACTTTGCTCCACTTGGGAGCCATTATTCTCATCAAACTCCACGTTACACGTTTCCTCAATAAGTCCCGTGGACTTATTGAGAACACGGTAAGCATGAGAGTTTGTAGCATAACCAACAAATATGCCCTCATAAGCTCTAGCCTCAAATTTAGACAAACGAACACCTTTCTTGAGAATGAAACACTTACACCCGAACACCCGGAAGTACTTGAGGTTGGGCTTGTTACCGGTGAGTATCTCATATGGAGTCTTGTTCAAGCCTTTGCGGAGGTAGAGTCGATTAGATGCATGACACGTGGTGTTGATGGCTTCGGCCCAAAAGTTGTAGGGAGACTTGAACTCCGCCATCATGGTCCTTGCCGCATCCATCAACGTCCGGTTCTTCCTCTCCACTACACCATTTTGTTGAGGGGTATAAGGTGCGGAATATTGATGCTTGATTCCCTCATCACTCAAAAACTCATCCAAGGTGTAGTTCTTGAACTCGGAGCCATTGTCACTCCTTACAGTCAAGAACTTTGTATTGTGTTGTCGTTGAGCTTCATTTGCAAAGTCGATGATGGTTTGTTGAGTCTCGATCTTCCTCTTGAAGAAATATACCCAAGTGTATCTTGAATATCCATCCACAATCACCAAGCAATACTTTCTACCGCCAAGACTATCAAAGGATGGGGGGCCGAAGAGATCCAAATGAAGGAGCTTGATACGTCTCCAACGCATCTATAATTTTTGATTGTTCCATGCTATATTATATTCTCTGTTATGGACATTATTGGGCTTTATTATACACTTCTATATTATTTTTGGGACTAACCTATTAACCGGAGGCCCAGCCCAGAATTGCTGTTTTTTTGCCTATTTTAGGGTTTCACACAAAAAGAATATCAAACGGAGTCCAAATGGAATGAAACCTTCGGGAACATGATTTTCGGAACGAACATGATCCACAGGACTTGGACCCTACGTAAAGACATGAACCAGGAGGCCACGAGGTAGGGGGGCACGCCTACCCCCCTGGGTGCGCCCTCCACCCTCGTGGGCCCCCTGTTGCTCCACCGACGTACTCCTTCCTCCTATATATACCTGCGTACCCCCAAACTACCAGATACGGAGCCAAAACCCTAATTCCACCGCCGTAACTTTCTGTATCCACGAGATCCCATCTTGGGGCCTGTTCCGGAGCACTGCCGGAGGGGGCGTCGATCACGGAGGGCTTCTACATCAACACCATAGCCCTTCCGATGAAGTGTGAGTAGTTTACCTCAGACCTACGGGTCCATAGTTATTAGATAGATGGCTTCTTCTCTCTTTTTGGATCTCAATACAAAGTTCTCCCCCTCTCTTGTGGAGATCTATTCGATGTAATCTTCTTATGCGGTGTGTTTGTTGAGACCGATGAATTGTGGGTTTATGATCAAGTTTATCTATGAACAATATTTGAATATTCGCTGAATTCTTTTATGTATGATTGGTTATATTTGCAAGTCTCTTCGAATTATCAGTTTGGTTTGGCCTACTAGATTGATCTTTCTTGCAATGGGAGGAGTGCTAGCTTTGGGTTCAATCTTGCGGTGTCCTTTCCGAGTGATAGTAGGGGCAGCAAGGCACGTATTGTATTGTTGCCATCGAGGATAACAAGATGGGGTTTTCATCATATTGCATGAGTTTATCCCTCTACATCATGTCATCTTGCTTAAAGCGTTACTCTATTCTCTTGAACTTAATACTCTAGATGCATGCTGGATAGCGGTCGATGTGTGGAGTAATAGTAGTAGATGCAGGCAGGAGTCGGTCTACTTGTCTCAGACGTGATGCCTATATACATGATCATACCTAGATATTCTCATAACTATGCTCAATTCTGTCAATTGCTCAATAGTAATTTGTTTACCCACCGTGAATACTTATGCTCTCGAGAGAAGCCACTAGTGAAACCTATGGCCCCCGGGTCTATCTTCTATCATATTAATCTTCCAATACTTAGTTATTTTTATTGCCTTTTATTTTACTTTACATCTTTATCATAAAAATACCAAAAATATTATCTTACCATATCTATCAGATCTCACTCTCGTAAGTGGCTGTGTAGGGATTGACAACCCCTTATCGCGTTGGTTGCAAGGACTTATTTGTTTGTGTAGGTGCGAGGGACTCGTGTGTGGCCTCCTACTGGATTGATACCTTGGTTCTCAAAAACTGAGGGAAATACTTACGCTACTTTGCTGCACCACCCTTTCCTCTTTAAGGGAAAACCAACGCATATGCTCAATAGGTAGCAAGAAGGATTTCTGGCGCTGTTGCCGGGGAGGTCTACGCAAAAGTCAACATACCAAGTACCCATCACAACCCTTATCTCCCGCATTACATTATTTGCCATTTGCCTCTCATTTTCCTCTCCCCCACTTCACCCTTGATGTTTTATTCACCCTCTCTCTCTCTATCCTCCCTCTCTTTCTCTATTTGCCTCTTTTTGCCCATTTCTTGTTTGCTTGTGTGTTGGATTGCTTGCTTGTCGTTATGGCTAGTCCCCTATCTTTCCCTTTTTCTCCCGAGTTTGAGGTTCTTCACTTCAAACAAAGACAAGGAGAAAAAGTGAAAGATGCTTGGTTTAGAATGATGGGGTTTTATCGTAATTTCACCCTAGAGGTGAATTTTAGAATTCTGCTTTGCAACTTTTATGTTGGATTAAATTTATCTCATAGACAACTCTTGGATTGCGTCTCCAAAGGCAATTTTATTGAAATTGATCCCAGTATTGCTCATGAAATTATAGAGGGTATAGTGGGAACACTACCCCAACAAAAGGGGCATCATCATACCCAAGAAGAAATGCAAATTTTCGAGAAAATTTTCCAAGTAACCAAGATCTTACAAAAATCTCTTGAACCTCTTAAGAGTGTTAGCGGGAATCTCCACCGCATGAATATGTTGATTACCCTTTGCAATAAGCATTTGGATTCTTTAGATCTCAAAATTTCCGAATATGAGGGTAAACTTAAGGAACCTCCCGGATTCGAGCATAACTCCGCAAAAGAAGTTAAAAACCCAAGATGATATTACTTAGATCTATCCTTGCTTTTTATGCCTAGCTAGGGGCGTTAAACGATAGCGCTTGTTGGGAGGCAACCCAATTTTATTTTTTATTCCTTGATTTTTTCTCCTGTTTAGTAATAAATAATTTATCTAGCCTCTGTTTTGGTTGTGTTTTTTGTGTTTAATTAGTGTTTGTTCCAAGTAGAACCGTTGGGAAGACTTGGGGAAAGTCTTGTTAATCTTGCTGTAAAAAACAGAAACTTTAGCGCTCACGAGAACTGCTGCCATTTTTATTTGGAAATTCATATTTAGTTAATTATTTTTGCATATGATTAATAGATAAATTACTCACGTCCATAAATTTATTTTAGATTTTTTGGGGTTCCAGATCTTGCGTTAGCCAGAGATTACTACAGATTGTTCTGTTTTTGACAGATTCTATTTTTCGTGTGTTGTTTGCTTATTTTGATGAATCTATGGCTAGTAAAATAGTTTATAAACCATAGAGAAATTGGAATACAGTAGGTTTAACACCAATTTAAATAAATAATGAGTTCATTACAGTACCTTGAAGTGGTGTTTTGTTTTCTTTCGCTAACGGAGCTCACGAGATTTTCTACTTTAAGTTTTGTGTTGTGAAGTTTTCAAGTTTTGGGTAAAGATTTGATGGATTATGGAACAAGGAGTGGCAAGAGCCTAAGCTTGGGTATGCCCATGGCACCCCCAAGATAATCTAAGGACACCCAAAATCCAAAGCTTGGGGATACCCCGGAAGGCATCCCTTCTTTCGTCTACTTCTATCGGTAACTTTACTTGGAGCTATATTTTTATTTACCACATGATATGTGTTTTGCTTGGAGCGTCTTGTATTATTTGAGTCTTTATTTGTTAGTTTTCCACAATCATCCTTGATGCACACACCTTTTTGAGAGATACACACATGATTTTGAAATTATTAGAATACTCTATGTGCTTCACTTATATCTTTTGAGTTATATAGTTTTTGCTCTAGTGCTTCAATTATATCTTCTAGAGCACGGTGGTAGATTTGTTTTATAGAAACCATTGTTCTCTCATGCTTCACTTAGATTATTTTGAGAGTCCTACAAAACAGCTTGGTAATTTGCTTTAATTATTTGAGGCATTCAAGATTAATAAATAAAATTTTCTTATGAGTGTGTTGAATACTATGAGAAGTTTGAAACTTGATTATTGTTTTGAGATATGGAGATGGTGATATTAGAGTCGTGCTAGTTGAGTAGTTGTGAATTTGAGAAATTCTTGTGTTGTAGTTTGTGATTCCCGTAGCATGCACGTATGGTGAACCGTTATGTTAAGAAATCGGAGCATGATGTATTTATTGATTGTCCTCCTTATGAGTGGCGGTCGGGGAAGAGCGACGGTCTTTTCCTACCAATCTATCCCCCTAGGAGCATGCGTGTAGTACTTTGCTTCAATAACTAATAAATTTTTGCAATAAGTATGTGAGTTCTTTATGACTAATGTTGAGTCCATGGATTATACGCACTCTCACCCTTCCACCATTGCTAGCCTCTCTAATACCGTGCACCTTTCGCCGGCATCATACACCCACCATATACCTTCCTCAAAACAGCCACTATACCTACCTATCATGGCACTTCCATAGCCATTCCGAGATATATTTCCATGCAACTTTCCACCGTTTCTTTTATGATGACACACTCCATCATTGTCATATTGCTTTGCATGATCATGTAGTTGACATTTTAGTTGTGGCAAAGCCACCGTTCATAATTCTTTCATATAAGTCACTCATGCATCATTGCTATCCTGGTACACCGCCGGAGGCATTCATATAGAGTCATAATTTGTTCCTGTATCGAGTTGTAATCATTGAGTTGTAAATAAATAGAAGTGTGATGATCATGATTCATAGAGTATTGTCCCAAAGAAAAAAAGGCCCAAAAAAGAAGGCCCCAAAAAAGGGGCAATACTACTATCCTTTTTCCACACTTGTGCTTCAAAGTAGCACCATGATCTTCCTGATAGAGTCTCCTATGTTATCACTTTCATATACTAGTGGGACTTTTTTCATTATAGCACTTGGCTTGTATATTCCAACAATGGGCTTCCTCAAAATGCCCTAGGTCTTTGTGAGAAATCAAGTTGGATGCATACCCACTTAGTTTCTTTTTGTTGAGCTTTCATATACTTATAGCTCTAGTGCATCCGTTGCATGGCAATCCCTACTCACTCACATTGATATCTATTGATGGGCATCTCCATAGCCCGTTGATACGCCTAGTTGATGTGAGACTATCTTCCCCCTTTTTGTCTTCTCCACAACCACCATTCTATTCCACCTATAGTGCTATGTCCATGGCTCACTCTCATGTATTGCGTGAAGATTGAAAAAGTTTGAGAACATTAAAAGTATGAAACAATTGCTTGGCTTGTCATCGGGGTTGTGCATGATTTGAATACTTTGTGTGGTGAAGATGGAGCATAGCCAGACTATATGATTTTGTAGGGATAACTTTCTTTGGCCATGTTATTTTGAAGAGACATAATTGCTTAGTTAGTATGCTTGAAGTATTATTATTTCTATGTCGATATTAAACTTTTGTCTTGAATCTTTCGGATCTGAATATTCATACCACAATTAAGAGAATTACATTGAAAATATGCCAAGTAGCATTCCACATCAAAAATTCTGTTTTTATCATTTACCTACTCGAGGACAAGCAGGAATTAAGCTTGGGGATGCTTGATACGTCTCCAACATATCTATAATTTTTGATTGTTCCATGCTGTATTATATTGTGTTTTGGACATTATTGGGCTTTATTATACACTTTTATATTATTTTTGGGACTAACCTATTAACCGGAGGCCCAACCCAGAATTGTTATTTTTTTTTCCTATTTTAGGGTTTCGCAAAAAAAGAATATCAAACGGAGTACAAACGGAATGAGACCTCCAGGAACGTGATTTTCGGAACGAACATGATCCAGAGGACTTGGACCCTACGTCAAGACTTCAACCAGGAGGCCACGAGGTAGGGGGGCGCGCCTACCCCCTGGGTGCACCCTCCACCCTCGTGGGCCCCCTGTTGCTCCACCGACGTACTCCTTCCTCCTATATATACCTGCGTACCCCCAAACAACCAGATACGGAGCCAAAACCCTAGTTCCACCGCCGTAACTTTTTGTATCCACGAGATCCCATCTTGGGGCCTGTTCCGGAGCTCCGCCGGAGGGGGCATCGATCACGGAGGGCTTCTACATCACCATAGCCCTTCCGATGAAGTGTGAGTAGTTTACCTCAGACCTACAGGTCCGTAGTTATTAGCTAGATGGCTTCTTCTCTCTTTTTGGATCTCAATACAAAGTTCTCCCCCTCTCTTGTGGAGATCTATTCGATGTAATCTTCTTTTGCGGTGTGTTTGTTGAGACCGATAAATTATGGGCTTATGATCAAGTTTATCTATGAACAATATTGGAATCTTCTCTGAATTCTTTTATGTATGATTGGTTATCTTTGCAAGTCTCTTCGAATTATCATTTTGGTTTGGCCTACTAGATTGATGCTACCTCTTGAGCATCGCGTTGGTTTTTCCCCGAAGAGGAAGGGATGATGCAGCAGAGTAGCGTAAGTATTTCCCTCAGTTTTGAGAACCAAGGTATCAATCCAGTAGGAGGCTACGCGCGAGTCCCTCGTACCTGCACAAAACAAATAAATCCCCACAACCAACACGATAAGGGGTTGTCAATCCCTACACGACCACTTACGAGAGTAAGATCTGATAAGATATTTTTTTGGTATTTTTATGATAAAGATGCAAAGTAAAATAAAAGCAAAGTAAATAACAAAGTATTGGAAGATTAATATGATGAAGATAAACCCGGGGGCCACAGGTTTCACTAGTGGATTCTCTCAAGAGCATAAGTATTCTACAGTGGGTGAACAAATTACTGTTGAGCAATTAACAGAATTGAGCATAGTTATGAGAATATCTAGGCATGATCATGTATATAGGCATCACGTCCGAGACAAGTAGACCGACTCCTAACTGCATCTACTACTATTACTCCACTCATCGACCGCTATCCATCATGCATCTAGAGTATTAAGTTAATGAAAACAGAGTAACACCTTAAGCAAGATCACATGATGTAGAGGGATAAACTCATGCAATATGATGAAGACCCCATCTTGTTATCCTCGATGGCAACAATACAATATGTGCCTTGCTGCCCCTACTGTCACTGGGAAAGGACACCGCAAGATTGAACCCAAAGCTAAGCACTTCTCCCATTGCAAGAAAGATCAATCTAGTAGGCCAAACCAAACTGATAATTCGAAGAGACTTGCAAAGATAACCAATCATACAGAAAAGAATTCAGAGAAGATTCAAATATTGTTCATAAATAGACTTGATAATAAACCCACAATTCATCGGTCTCTACAAACACACCACAAAAAGAAGATTACATCGAATAGTTCTCCACAAGAGAGGGAGAGAACATTGTATTGAGATCCAAAAAGAGAGAAAAAGCCATCTAGCTAATAACTGTGGACCCGTAGGTCTGAGGTAAACTACTCACACTTCATCGGAGGGGCTATGCTGATGATGTAGAAGCCCTCCGTGATCGATGCCCCCTCCGGCGGAGCTCCGGAACAGGCCCCAAGATGGGATCTCGTGGATACAGAAAGTTGCAGCGGTGGAATTAGGGTTTTGGCTCCCTATTTGATCGTTTGGGGGTACGTAGGTATATATAGGAGGAAGGAGTACATCAGTGGAGCAACAGGGGGCCCACGAGGGTGGAGGGCGCGCCTGGGGGGGGGGGGGGGGGGGGGCCCCCCCTACCTCGTGGCCTCCTCTTTTGTGTCTTGACGTAGGGTCCAAGTCTCCTGGGTCTTGTTCGTTGAGAAAATCACGTTCCCGAAGGTTTCATTCCGTTTGGACTCCGTTTGATATTCCTTTTCTTCGAAACCCTAAAACAGGCAAAAAAACAATTCTGGGTTGGGCCTCCGGTTAATAGGTTAGTCCCAAAAATAATATAAAAGTGGATAATAAAGCCCAATAATGTCCAAAATAGTAGATAATATAGCATGGAGCAATCAAAAATTATAGATACGTTGGAGACGTATCAATTGGTCTTTCTTGCAATGGGACAGCACGATCTTTGGCAAAACTAACATTTGTTAGTCCACGGACATGGTCCCCCTTGAGAAGACTTTGCAAAGATCTTGACGTGGGCTAAACAGCGATGCCAAAGCCATCCCACATCAACTTTAGCCATTAGGCATGTCGCGGTCTTAGTGGGTCGCCCCGAAAAGTTAATCACATAGTGGCCATTCTCGACATGCCCAACAAAGGCTACTTTAAGAGTCTTGCTCCACAAGAGGGCCATGGTATCAATATCAAAAAGTGGCAAAGCCCATAAGTGCTAGTTGACGAACGGAAAGTAAATTGTATGCAAGGGACTCAACAAGCATGACCTTCTCGATCATAAGATCATGAGAAATGACAACTTTGCCGAGTTTTAACGCCCCGAGACCGATGTGCCAGGTGTCGTCCAGTTATTCGCTATTGTTGCCTTGTCATTGCTTGCGTGTCATGCATTGCATATCATGTCATCATGTGCATTTCATTTGCATACGTGTTCGTCTCATGCATCCGAGCATTTTCCCCGTTGTCCATTTTGCATTCCGGCGCTCCGTTCTCCTCCGGTGGTCCTTTCTACCTTTCTTTCATGTGTGGGGATTAACCATTTCCGGATTGGACCGAGACTTGCCATGCGGCCTTGGTTTACTACCGGTAGACCGCCTGTCAAGTTTCGTATCATTTGGACTTCGTTTGATACTCCAACGGTTAACCGAGGGACTGAAAAGGCCTCGTGTGTGTTGCAGCCCAACACCCCTCCAATTTGGCCCAAAACCCACCTAAACCTCCTCCGTCATCTCGGTCGTTCGATCATGATCGCGTGGCCAAAAACCGCACCTCATTTGGACTCTCCTAGCTCCCTCTACCTATATATATGTGCAACCCTCCGAAATTCGCGGTGCAAACCCTAGCTTCTCCTACCTCGCGCCACCGGACAAAAATCCCCACCACCCGGACATGTCCGACCACCGCCTCCGACGAATTAGACGCCGCCACCTGTCCCCGCGCCTCCTTTCTCTCCTCCGAAGCCGCCGCCGGCCCGCAGAGCCCACGACCGGCCCGCGCCGGGCCGCGCCAGGCCCGACCGCGCCTCGCGCCGACTCGGCGGTCGTGCCGCCCCGGATCCGATGAAGCTCGCTGTCGCTGCCACGGCGCCTCGCCGCCTGCCTCCTCCACCGGCCATCGCCGCCACTCCACCTCGCCGCCATACCTCGTTGCCGCCACCGCGCGCAACCGACGCCGTCGAGCTCCGCCACTTCGCCGCCTCCGGCGATCCCCGCCGCCCTGGCCGAGCGCCACCGCCACCTCGACGCCGCCTCGCCTCCCGTGCGCCTCCGGCGACCTCGCCGGACCCGGCCGCCGCCTTGTCTCAGATCCGGTCCGGGTGGAACAGATCCACCGGGCCAGCCATCCAAACGACCTCGCCTCGCCCGGATCTACTCGTCCCGGGTCCTCCTCGTCCTGGTTCCCGCGGGGTAAAATTTCTCCAAGTCCCGAAATCCCAGATCCAAGTGCTCATGTTCATAGCCTCGTAACTTTGCATCTGTAGCTCCGATTCATGCATATAGCATATCAAAATGTTCATCTCAGAGAGTACATCATTTCATTCCATTGCATCATTTTCATTTGAGTTCATCTTGATGCCCGAAATGCTGTTAGAAGAGGGCTACTTGAGTTAATTGTCAGATCTGCTACTCCATTTAGATTTTTGTCATTTTTGCCATGGTTATTGTGTGCATGATATGCCCTGAGTTCTACATATGTTTTGTTAAGGGTTTTGTCATCTTTCCAGAGGTGCAACCCATGTATTTTTGTGATGTGTGTGGTGTCTAGTACAAGCTTGCAAAGTGGTGCACTTGTTAATTCTGTTTTCAGGGACTTAGCATTTCCACTAAGTCCTTGATCTGTTTATCTCATGATGCCATATGTTCATGTTGTTTCCTAGTGATCCGTGCCTATTTTGAGGATGATCAGTAAGGATGTTTTGTTAATCTTGTAGTGCTCTATCCATCCATGTCTTTGTTTGCATTTATGTAGCAACCTAGCTTGAGTCAATCGAACTCTACTTTTGCTACTTTGTGAATCTGGGCAGATTGTCAACTTGTTTGCAATTTTGCCGATGATGTTGTAGTTGATCCGTGCATGCTATGTTATTGTTCTTGCCATGTCTAGCTTGCATTTTGTGTATTCTTGATGGGTGTATGATTAGCTTATCATGAATTTCACCATAGTGAGTGCATCGAGCTCGCAAACATGCCTACTTGAGTTATGTTTCAGCATGTGCCAGTTTTCACAAAGTCTGAAAACTTATTATGTTTTTGCCATGTCCGCATGCTTGCAATTGTATGTTCTGATCCCTTTTGGCTCAAGGTCACTAAGGGACTTTTGTTAAGATCTTTGAGTATCTCCATGCCATGCTTTACTTTGCCATGTTCAGGTCCTGTAGCATGTAGTTTTGTTGCTCCGAAGAGGGCTACCTGATCTGAAATTCCAGACAAGTGTTAATTTCACCAAGTCTGAGATCTGTTTGTCATATGCATTTTTGCCATGCTTGTTTGAACCTGTTAATGGATGAATTGGCCGTAGCTCAGTGCTAGACTTTTGTTAAGCATCTTGAATGCATCCCTGCCATGTATTTTGTTGTTATGTTTGGGTGCTGTAACATGTTCATCTCATTGCATTTAGATGGCTACTTGCTGTAAATCATAGACCGGTGTCATATTTGAATCGCTTGCCATTTCCAAACCGTAACTTCGATTCCGGCGTTCTTTATATCGTTTTCAAGCGATTTCATCTCATCTTTCTAGTGGCACACTTGGATTCCCAAGTTGAGGCCAGGTTCATGCATTTCCTGTCATATCTTGCATTTTGCATCCCGCATAGCATATCATCTTTGCATCATCTTGTTTGGTCCTTGCACATGGTTGATTGTGTCTTTGTTGCTTGTTTGTCTTGTTTGGGTAGAGCCGGGAGACGAGTTCGCTAACGAGGAGCCCATTGAGTTTGCTTTCGAGGATCCAGTCAACTCTGACAACCGTGCAGGCAAGATGATCATACCCTCGAAATCACTACTATCTTTGCTATGCTAGTTTGCTCGCTCTTTTGCTATGCCAATGCTACGATGCCTACCACTTGCTTGAAAGCCTCCCAAATTGCCATGTTAAACCTCTAACCCACCATGTCCTAGCAAACCATTGATTGGCTATGTTACTGCTTTGTTCAGCCCCTCTTATAGCGTTGCTAGTTGCAGGTGAAGATTGGAGGCCGTTCCTTGTTGGAACATTTATTTACTTGTTGGGATATCACTATATTATCTTGTTATCTTAATGCATCTATATACTTGGTAAAGGGTGGAAGGCTCGGCCTCTCGCCTAGTGTTTTGTTCCACTCTTGCCGCCCTAGTTTCCGTCATACCGGTGTTATGTTCCCGGATTTTGCGTTCCTTACGCGGTTGGGTTATAATGGGAACCCCTTGATAGTTCGCCTTGATTAAAGCTTTTCCAGCAATGCCCAACCTTGGTTTTACCATTTGCCACCTAGCCTTTTCTTTCCCTTGGGTTCTGCAGACTCAAGGGTCATCATTATTTTAACCCCCCCGGGCCAGTGCTCCTCTGAGTGTTGGTCCCACCGAGCGATGTCCGGGGCTACCAGGGGCAACTCTGGGCTAGCCTACCCGACGTCTTGCTCATCTGAGTGTGCCCTGAGAACGAGATATGTGCAGCTCCTATCGGGATTTGTCGGCACATTCGGGCGGTGTTGCTGGTCTTGTTTTAACCTGTCGAAGTGTCTTGAAGAACCGAGATACCGAGTCTGATCGGAACGTCTTGGGAGGAGGTCTATTCCTTCATTGACCGTGAGAGCTTGTCATGGGCTAAGTTGGGACTCCCCTGCAGGGATTTGAACTTTCGAAAGCCGTGCCCGCGGTTATGGGCAGATGGGAATTTGTTAATGTCCGGTTGTAGAAAACCTGAAGTTGACCTTAATTAAAATGCATCAACCGCGTGTGTAACCGTGATGGTCTCTTCTCGGCGGAGTCCGGGAAGTGAACACGGTGTTGGAGTTATGCTTGACGTAGGTTGTTCTAGGATCACTTCTTGATCATAGTTTCTCGACCGTGCTTTGCCTTCTCTTCTCGCTCTCTTTTGCGTATGTTAGCCACCATATATGCTAGTCGCTTGCTGCAGCTCCATCTCATACCTTTACCTTACCCATAAGCTTAAATAGTCTTGATCGCGAGGGTGCGAGATTGCTGAGTCCCCGTGGCTCACAGATACTTCCAAAACCAGCTTGCAGGTGCCGATGAGTCCGTGCAGTTGACGCAACCAAGCTCAGGAGGAGCTCGATGAAGATCTTGTCCTTTGTGTTGTTTCGTTCTAGTTGATCAGTAGTGGAGCCCAGTTGGGGTCGATCGGGGACCTTGTCGCATTTGGAATTCTTCTTTTATTTTGGTTCTGTAGTCGGACCTAGATTGTATTTGGATGTTGTAATGCTTTATTCATGTAATTGTGTGAAGTGGCGGTTGTAAGCCAACTATGTATCTCTGTCCCTTATGTATTACATGGGTTGTGTGAAGATTACCTCACTTGCGACATTGCTTTCAATGCGGTTATGCCTCTAAGTCGTGCTTCGACACGTGTGAGATATAGCCGCATCGAGGGCGTTACACGAGTCCCAATACCTTAGAGGACGAGGCGTCACCCCACTCGAGTTGGTGGGCATGGATGGAATCTTTTGCACGTCCACCACCAAGTCCTTGCTTCCGGTCATATGATTAGTAGCTCCACTATCGAGCAACCATGATCCCCCACCGGAAGCAAACACCTACAAGAGATCAATGCTTGGTTTTAGGTACCCATGTTGTAATGGGTCCTTTGATATTAGTAACAAGGGTCTTAGGAACCCAAATAGACCATTCAATGTACTCATAAGGAGAACCAACAAATTTGGCATAAACATGCCCATCTCTAGCACGACACAACACATAAGAAGGGTTAAAGTCGCCGCTTTGTTGGGAATGGAAGCGTTTCCCTTCTTGGCATCACTACCCCTCATGGAGTTCTTCTCCTTCTCCTTAGTAGCACCCTCTCCCTCCTTCACAAAGGTTTGCTTGAGAGGAGGAGGTCGTTTGGCCTTGTCATTCTTCTTCTTGTTCTTGGACTTGGGCACATATCCAATCCCTTCCTTGGCCACAACTCCCTTTTGGTTGGTCAAAAGGTTGTTGAGGTTCTTCTCGCCTTGTATGCAAGACACGAGACCTTTATCAAGTTGCACCTTTATCTTAGCGTTCTCCTCAACAAGATGCACATGCTCACAACATGGGTTAGTAGCATTTGCATTATCAATTAACATCATACGAGGAAAAGTGGCTTTCTCCTTGGTTAGCTTTACTTGAAGTTGATCATGAGACTCTTTGAGGCTAGCATGAGCACCCTTCAAGACCTTGTGAGCCTTGTCAAGTAGATCAAACTCCTCTTTGAGTCTAGCAAGATCAACCCCAAGCTTGGCCTTCTCGAAGTTTAGCACACGAGAGACAACGAGAGCATGATCAAAATATTTCTTTAACTTAGCGTGATCAACGTTGTGTGACTCCTCAAGAGCCAAACGAAGACCACGCTCTTCCTCAAGAGCATTGGAAAGATCCGAAATCTCATCGGCATAGTCACAACTATGCCCCTCCATCTTGGAGATAGTATCTTCGTGAGCCTCTCTTATGTCATTGGCTTCACCAAGTTGTTCCAAGAGAGCAACAAAATGCTTCTTGGATTTACCCTTGAGTTTACCCATAAAGGACTCAAACTCATTTTCCTCCACATTAGATCCCTCATATTCATCAGTGAAATCCGTCAAGGAAGGATTATTAATGATGGTAGTTTTGATGTTGGGGGTTACCTTGTTGGTGGCTTTAGCCATGAGGCACTTGGCGGTGATGTTCTCATTGGGTGAGTCGAAGAGAGACACTCGTGGAGTTTTTGCAATGGCAATGGAGGCCATGGCAACCGACTCACCGTCTTCTTCATCATCATCCTCCTCATGGTACTCTTCTTGAACCACCAACGCCTTGTGAGGTGTCTTCTTGGTGAGGTTTCTCTTGTTGGGGGAAAGACTTGGCTTTGTCCTTTCGGATGAGCTTGCCACCATTGTCTTCCCTCTTCTCATGCGTGCACTCCGCAACAAAATCGCTCACACTACCACAATTGTAGCAAGTCCTCACATGTTGCTTTCTCTTCGTGCCACTTGAGTTGTTCTTGTTGAAGTTTGGCCTTGAGTTCTTCTTGCTCCAAAATTGCCTTGAAGCAAGTGCCATGTGTTCATGATAGGCATACTTTATATCTTCGGGGTTGCTTTCCTCTTCTTCTTCCTCTTCTTCTTCTTCTTCAACACAAACCTTGGCCTTCAATGCAAGGTTGGGCTTCTTTGCCCTTTGAGAGCGAAGCACCACATTGTTGGCGGTCTTGTCCAAGATGTTCATAGCCACAAACTCATCCAACACTTCACTTGAGGTCAAAGTGTGGAAGTCCGGCCTTTGACGAATGACGGAGGACATGGCCTTGTGGTAAGGCATCATTGCCTTGAGGAATTTGCGCTTGATCCAATTGTCATCCATGTCCTTGCTCCCATGATCTAGGAGTGAGACCGCGAGTTTGATTACTCTCCGATAAAGATCACGAGGTTCTTCATCTTCTTTCATTGCAAACTCATCGGCTTCATCTTGCACTACTTCATAGTTGGAGCGTTGAATGCTTGCGCTTCCCCGATAGAGAGAGACAACACAAAGCCATGCATCTTTGGCCAAGGTGAAGGGCCAAAGATGAGGTAGATCTTCGGGTGGAATTGCATCTTGGATGATGAAAAGAGCATTCTCATTGAA
Organism: Triticum urartu; assembly: GCF_003073215.2. Classification (NCBI taxonomy): domain Eukaryota; kingdom Viridiplantae; phylum Streptophyta; class Magnoliopsida; order Poales; family Poaceae; genus Triticum; species Triticum urartu. The sequence continues at coordinate 144,433,172 of NC_053025.1, forward strand.
TTGATTATTCGCGGCTTCTCGAGGAGTGAAGTTGCTTGGGTCATGCGGATAGAAACCTTCTTCAATGATTCTCCAAAGATTAGTATTCACATGATTTAAATGACGCTTAAAGCGATAAAATCCAAGAATCAAAGTCCTCATTTTTCACAATCTTAGGTGGGGGGGGCATGATTCAAATGAGTGGAAGGAATCGGTCCACCATAAACAAGTGGTGGTTCCACATGGGCAAAGATGCCGGTGCCATTTTTACCACTAGAAGAAGGAGCCTTTCACTACTAGCTTCCCCTTTGTCGGAGTTAGCATCTGTCACCTTGTCAGTGAGATCACCCACTTTCAACGGTGCAATGGATAGTTTAAGGCCCTCAATGAATTTAGTAAACATGCTACTTACAATTTCAGCACTTGCAGACATTACCTTGCTGAAAACCACTTGTCATTTCCTTCTACTCCTCGTTGGTTTCGACACTCTTACTTATCGAAGAGAGCTACAATTGATCCCCTATACTTGTGGGTCATCAATCCCCAAGAGGGAGCACAAACGCGCATTAAGGGATGTCTATGCTATAGAGCCCGTCGCCCCAAAATTCAACCCATGGTCGGCTTGTCCGATCACTTTTGATCGCAGGGACCACCCAACTGAAAGGATCGATATGGTTGACTAGAGGGGGGGGGTGAATAAGCAACTAACAATTTTTAGCTTTTCTTTACCAAATTAAAGTTTGCATCAAAGTAGGTTGTCTAGATGTGCAACTAGGTGAGCAACCTATATGATGCAACAACAACAAGCACACAAGCAAGCACGGGAAGTAACACTAAAAAGCTTGCACAAGTAAAGGTGCGAGATAACCAAGAGTGGAGCCGGTGAAGAAGAGGATGTGTTACCGAAGTTCCTTCCTTTTGAGGGGAAGTACGTCTCCGTTGGAGCAGTGTGGAGGCACAATGCTCCCCAAGAAGCCACTAGGGCCACCGTATTCTCCTCACGCCCTCACACAATGCGAGATGCCGTGATTCCACTATTGGTGCCCTTGGAGGTGGCGATCGGACCTTTACAAACAAGGTTGGGAAATCTCCACAACTTAATCAGAGGCTCCCAACAACACCACGAAGCTTCACCGCAATGGACTATGGCTCTGTGGTGACCTCAACCGTCTAGGGTGCTCAAACACCCAAGAGTAACAAGATCCGCTAGGGATTGGTGGGGGAATCAAATTTCTCTTGGTGGAAGTGTAGATCGGGGCCTTCTCAACCAATCCCTAGCAAATCAACAAGTTTGATTGGGTAAGGAGAGAGATCGAGCGAAAATGGAGCTTGGAGCATTAATGGAGCTTTTGGGGGGAAGAGGTAAGTCAACGAAGAAGAAGAGGACCCCCTTTTATAGAAGGGGATCCCATCCAACCGTTACCCCCAAAACAGCCCCGCAGAGGGCGGTACTACCGCAGGTGGCAGCGGTACTACCGCTGGACCCAGCGGTACTGCCGCTCCCCCTTGCGGTACTACCACCCAGCCTGGGAGGGCTTGAAGAGAGAGCAGGAATCATGCCCAGCGCGGTACTGCCGCGGAGGTAGGGCGGTACTACCGCCCTCAAGCGATAGTGCTGCTTCTCCTACCGCTGCAAAGTGCCGCTCAACCCGATACGAGATGCAACCCCCTCGAGTCAACGCGGTAGTTGCCTGGTACCGCAGCGGTACTGCGGCTGAGAACCACAAGCAGTACTACCGCTGGGTACCGCGGTACTACCGCTCGGACACAAAACAGCACAACTGCAAGGGGAACTAGCTCTCCAGTCGAAGCGGAAAGGCACAAAGGGTGAGAGAAGGATGTGTACGTGTTGATTCCACCCAAGCCATACCAAAGCGGACCCCCTCTTGATAGAACAGTGACTCCTACGAAACTAGTCCACCAAACAAGAACCTAAAGAGCTACACTGTCTTGAAAAACACTTCGAGGGGAAATAAATCGTCTCGTGCCAAAGGATGAGTCTCTGAAAGGCTCAAAGCACACGATTAGTCCGCAAACATGTTGTCATCAATCACAAAAACTACATCGAGAGGGATATTCCGTAACACCAACTAGTATCCGTCACGGAGGTTCGGCGGACCTGGTACTCGATCCTATCATCGACGGATACCATCTCACTAGAGTCCTTATGGACGGCGACAGCAGTCTCAACTTGATCTATCAAGATACTGTCCGTAAGATGGGTATCGACCCGTCAAGAATCAAGCCTAGCAACACTACCTTTAAAGGAGTGATACCGGCGTGGAGGCCCGCTGCACGGGCTCCTTAACACTAGAAGTAGTATTCGGCTCTCCAGACAACTTCCGAAGTGAAGAATTGATCTTTGACATCATCCCTTTTCACAGTGGTTATCATGCACTGCTTGGACGAACTGCTTTCGCCCGCTTTAGTGCAGTCCCGCACTATGCTTATTTGAAGCTCAAAATGCCTGGACCACATGGCATCATCACAGTAAATGGAAATATGGAGCGCTCCCTCTGTACAGAGGAGTGCACTGCGGCTCTAGTAGCCGAGGTACTAGGCGGCCTCATTAAGCCGGACAGTTTATCGGTCATCAAGACCCAGGACACTGCTAAGCGAGTTTGATCCACATTACATTGCAGTAGCTCGGTGGATCCCGATCTTGAATAGAAGTTTTGCCTTCGCCGATCTCCCTATAAGGTTGTGGCATACGTACTGCGCGTACATAACTATGCACTTAAAATACCTTGGGCAGCGCCAGAGGCACATTGCGGAAAAGGTCCATAGTGCGGCTTGACCCTATTCGGACCTTAAATATTTTTCCGACTGCAGGTTCGTTAAAAACCTGCCTCCTCTACGGTTGTACAGGGACTCTCTTCTAGGTCCCTCTTTCTTGCAGACGACCATCGACTCCTCCTCTCAAAGGATTTCTCACCAAGGAGAAACGACGCAGACGTGCAGCGGGGCACCATTGGGATCTTCAAACCACTACTTTTTAGGCCCTGTGTAGACCTTTCCCTTGTGTAAACTTTTGGCATGTAAAATGACCTCGGTATTTATGGCATTATCTCTAATAACACATCTTGACGTATTAATCAGGGTATAAAGGAAGCAGTCGATCACCACTTTTGTTTGGTACTCATTTATTTTATATTATCATATTGTTGGGGAACGCAATAATTTCAAAAAAAATTCCTATGCACACGCAATATCTATCATGGTGATGCATAGCAACGAGAAGGGAAGAGTGTTGTCCACGTACCCTCGTAGACCGTAAGCGGAAGCGTTATGACAACGCGGTTGATGTAGTCGTACATTTTCACGATCTGACCGATCCTAGTATCGAAAGTACGGCACCTCCGTGATCTGCACATGTTCGGCTCGGTGACATCCCACGAACTCTCGATCCATCTGAGTGTCGGGAGAGCTTCGTCAGCACGACGGCGTGATAACGGTGATGATGAAGTTACCGGCGCAGGGCTTCACCTAAGCACTACGACGATATGACCGAGGTGGATTATGGTGGAGGGGGGCACCGCACACGGCTAGGGGATCAATGATTAACTTGTGTATCTATGGGGTGCCCCTGCCCCCGTATATAAAGGAGCAAGGGGGAGGCCGGCCGGCCCTTGGAAGCGCGCCAAGGAGGGGAGGAGTCCTCTCCTAGTAGGAGAAGGACTCCCCTTTCCTAGTCCTACTAGGAGGAGGAAGGGGGAAGGAAGGAGAGGGAGAGAAGAGAAGGAAAGGGGGCGCCGCCCCCTTCCCTAGTCCAATTCGGACTAGAGGGGGAGGGGCGCGCGGCCCTACCTTGGCCGGCCCTCTCTCTCTCTCCACTAAGGCCCATGTTGGCCGATTAGTCCCCCTGGGGGTTCCGATAACCCCCGGCACTCCGATAATTATTCGGTGACCCTGAAACTCATCCGGTGCTGAATATAGTCATCCAATATATCAATGTTTATGTCTCGACCATTTTGAGACTCCTTGTCATGTCCGTGATCACATCCAAGACTCCGAACTATCTTCGGTACATGAAAACACATAAACTCATAATACCGATCGTCACCGAACGTTAAGTGTGCGGACCCTACGGGTTCGTGAACTATGTAGACATGACTAAGACACGTCTCCGGTCAATAACCAATAGCAAAACCTGGATGTTCATATTGGCTCCCACATATTCTACGAAGATCTTTATCGATCAAACCGCATAACGATATATGTTGTTCCCTTTGTCATCGGTATGTTACTTGCCCGAGATTCGATCATCGGTATCTCAATACCTAGTTCAATCTCATTACCGGCAAGTCTCTTTACTCGTTCCGTAATGCATCATCCCGCAACTAACTCATTAGTCACATTTCCTGCAAGGCTTATAGTGATGTGCATTACCGAGAGGGCCCAGAGATACCTCTCCGATACTCGGAGTGACAAATCCTAATCTCGATCTATGCCAACTTAACAAACACCATCGGAGACACCTATAGAGCATCTTTATAGTCACCCAGTTATGTTGTGACATTTGATAGCACACTAAGTGTTCTTCCGGTATTCGGGAGTTGCATGATCTCATAGTCACAGGAACATGTATAAGTTATGGAGAAAGCAATAGCAACAAACTAAATGATCAATGTGATAAGCTAACGGATGGGTCAAGTCAATCACATCATTCTCTAATGATGTGATCCTATTAATCAAATGACAACTCATGTCTATGGTTAGGAAACATAACCATCATTGATTCAACGAGCTAGTCAAGTAGAGGCATACTAGTGACACTCTGTTTGTCTATGTATTCACACATGTACTAAGTTTCCGGTTAATACAATTCTAGCATGAATAATAAACATTTATCATGATATAAGGAAATATGAATAACAACTTTATTATTGCCTCTAGGGCATATTTCCTTCAGTCTCCCACTTGCACTAGAGTCAATAATCTAGATTACATTGTAATGATTCTAACACCCATGGAGTCTTGGTGCTGATCATGTTTTGTTCGTGAGAGAGGCTTAGTCAACGGGTCTGCAACATTCAGATCCATATGTATCTTGCAAATCTCTATGTCTCCCTCCTTGACTTGATCGCGGAAGGAATTGAAGCGTCTCTTGATGTGCTTGGTTCTCCTGTGAAATCTGGATTCCTTTGCCAAGCAATTGCACCAATGTTGTCACAAAAGATTTTCATTGGACCCGATGCACTAGGTATGACACCTAGATCGGATATGAACTCCTTCATCCAAACTCCTTCATTTGCTGCTTCCGAAGCAGCTATGTACTCCGCTTCACATGTAGATCTCGCCACGACGTTCTGCTTGGAACTGCACCAACTGGCAGCTCCTCCATTTAATAAAAATACGTATCCGGTTTGTGACTTAGAGTCATCCGGATCAGTGCCAAATCTTGCATCGACGTAAACGTTTATGATGAGCTCTTTGGCATCTCCATAAATGAGAAACATATCCTTAGTCCTTTTCAGGTATTTCAGAATGTTCTTGACCGCTGTCCGGTGATCCACTCCTGGATTACTTTGGTACCTCCCTGCTAAACTAATAGCAAGGCACACATTAGGTCTGGTACACACCATTGCATACATGATAGAACCTATGGTTGAAGCATAGGGAATGACTTTCATTTTCTCTCTATCTTCTGTAGTGGTCGGGCATTGAGTTTGACTCAACTTCACACCTTGTAACACAGGCAAGAACCCTTTCTTTGCCTGATCCATTTTGAACTTCTTCAAAACTTTATCAAGTTTTGTGCTTTATGAAAGTACAATTAAGCGTCTTGATCTATCTCTATAGATCTTGATGCCCAATATATAAGCAGCTTCACCGAGGTCTTTCATTGAAAAATTCTTATTCAAGTATCCTTTTATGCTGTTCAAAAATTCAGTATCATTTCTGATCAACAATATGACATCTACATATAATATCAGAAATGCTACAGAGCTCCCACTCACTTTCTTGTAAATACAGGCTTCTCCAAAAGTCTGTATAAAAACATATGCTTTGATCACACTATCAAAGCATATATTCCAACTCCGAGAGGCTTGCACCAGTCCATAAATGGATTGCTGGAGCTTGCACACTTTGTTAGCACCTTTTGGATTGACAAATCCTTCTGGTTGCATCATATACAACTCTTATTTAAGATGTCCATTAAGGAATGCAGTTTTGACATCCATTTGCCAAATTTCATAATCATAAAATGCGGCAATTGCTAACATGATTCAGACGGACTTAAGCATCACTATGAAGGAAATATGCCCTAGAGGCAATAATAAAGTTATTATTTATTTCCTTATATCATGATAAATGTTTATTATTCATGCTAGAATTGTATTAACCGGAAACATAATACATGTGTGAATACATAGACAAACAGAGTGTCACTAGTATGCCTCTACTTGACTAGCTCGTTAATCAAAGATGGTTATGTTTCCTAACCATGGACAAAGAGTTGTTATTTGATTAACGGGATCACATCATTAGGTGAATGATCTGATTGACATGACCCAATTCCATTAGCTTAGCACCCGATCGTTTAGTATGTTGCTATTGCTTTCTTCATGACTTATACATGTTCCTATGACTATGAGATTATGCAACTCCCGTTTGCCGGAGGAACACTTTGTGTGCTACCAAACGTCACAACGTAAATGGGTGATTATAAAGGTGCTCTACAGGTGTCTCCAAAGGTACATGTTGGGTTGGCGTATTTCGAGATTAGGATTTGTCACTCCGATTGTCGGAGAGGTATCTCTGGGCCCTCTCGGTAATGCACATCACATAAGCCTTGCAAGCATTGCAACTAATGAGTTAGTTGCGAGATGATGTATTACGGAACGAGTAAAGAGACTTGCCGGTAACGAGATTGAACTAGGTATTGAGATACCGACGATCGAATCTCGGGCAAGTAACATACCGATGACAAAGGGAACAACGTATGTTGTTATGCGGTCTGACCGATAAAGATCTTCATAGAATATGTAGGAGCCAATATGAGCATCCAGGTTCCGCTATTGGTTATTGACCGGAGACGTGTCTCGGTCATGTCTACATTGTTCTCGAACCCGTAGGGTCCGCACGCTTAAGGTTTCGATGACAGTTATATTATGAGTTTATGAGTTTTGATGTACCGAAGTTTGTTCGGAGTCCCGGATGTGATCACGGACATGACGAGGAGTCTCGAAATGGTCGAGACATAAAGATTGATATATTGGACGGCTATATTCGGACACCGGAAGTGTTCCGGGTGATTTCGGAGAAAACCGGAGCCGGAGGGTTACCGGAACCCCCCCCCCCCGGGAGAAGTAATGGGCCATATGGGCCTTAGTGGAGAGAGAGAGGGGCAGCCAGAGGTGGGCTGCGCGCCTCCTCCCCCTGGTCCGAATTGGACTAGGAGAGGGGGGGCGCCCCCCCTTTCCCTCTCCCTCCCCACTTCTTTCCCCCTCCTAGTAGGAGTCCTACTCCTACTAGGAGGAGGACTCCTCCTGGCGCACCTATAGTGGCCGGCCGGCCTCCTCCCCTTGCTCCTTTATATACGGGGGCAGGGGGCACCCTAGAGACACAATATGATCCGTGTGATCATATTCTTAGCCATGTGCGGTGCCCCCTTCCACCATAGTCCTCGATAATATTGTAGCGGTGCTTAGGCGAAGCCCTGCGACAGTAGAACATCAAGATCGTCACCACGCCGTCGTGCTGACGGAACTCTTCCCCGACACTTTGCTGGATCGTAGTCCGTGGATCGTCATCGAGCTGAACGTGTGCTAGAACTCGGAGGTGCCGTAGTTTCGGTGCTTGATCGGTCGGGCCGTGGAGACGTACGACTACATCATCCAAGTTAACGCTTCCGTTGTCGATCTACAAGGGTACGTAGATCACACTCTCCCCCTCTCGTTGCTATGCATCACCATGATCTTGCGTGTGCGTAGGAAATTTTTTGATATTACTACGTTCCCCAATAATGGCATCCGAGCCTAGGTTTTATATGTTGATGTTATATGGACGAGTAGAACACAAGTGAGTTGTGGGCGATATAAGTCATACTGCTTACCAGCATGTCATACTTTGGTTCAGCGGTATTGTTGGACGAAGCGGCCCGGACCGACATTACGCGTACTCTTACGCGAGACCGGTTCTCCCGACGTGCTTTGCACATAGGTGGCTTGCGGGTGACAGTTTCTCCAACTTTAGTTGAACCGAGTGTGGCTACACCCGGTCCTTGCGAAGGTTAAAACAGCACCAACTTGACAAACTATCGTTGTGGTTTTGATGCGTAGGTAAGATTGGTTCTTGCTTAAGCCCGTAGCAGCCACGTAAAACTTGCAACAACAAAGTAGAGGACATCTAACTTGTTTTTGCAGGGCATGTTGTGATGTGATATGGTCAAGACGTGATGCTAAATTTTATTGTATGAGATGATCATGTTTTGTAACCGAGTTATCGGCAACTGGCAGGAGCCATATGGTTGTCGCTTTATTGTATGCAATGCAATCATGCTGTAATGCTTTACTTTATCACTAAGCGGTAGCGATAGTCGTGGAAGCATAAGATTGGCGAGACGACAACGATGCTACGATGGAGATCAAGGTGTCGCGCCGATGACGATGGTGATCACGACGGTGCTTCGAAGATGGAGATCACAAGCACAAGATGATGATGGCCATATCATATCACTTATATTGATTGCATGTGATGTTTATCTTTTATGCATCTTATCTTGCTTAGATTGACGGTAGCATTATAAGATGATCTCTCACTAATTATCAAGAAGTGTTCTCCCTGAGTATGCACCATTGTGAAAGTTCTTCGTGCTGAGACACCACGTGATGATCGGGTGTGATAGGCTCTACGTTCAAATACAACGGGTGCAAAACAGTTGCACACGTGGAATACTCAGGTTATACTTGACGAGCCAAGCATATACAGATATGGCCTCGGAACAAGAAGACCGAAAGGTCGAGCGTGAATCATATAGTAGATATGATCAACATAGTGATGTTCACCAATGAAACTACTCCATCTCACGTGATGATCGGACATGGTTTAGTCGATTTGGATCACGTAATCACTTACAGGATTAGAGGGATGTCTATCTAAGTGGGAGTTCGTAAGTAATATGATTAATTGAACTTAAATTTATCATGAACTTAGTCCTGGTAGTATTTTGCAAATTATGTTGTAGATCAATAGCTCGCTTTGTTGCTTCCCTGTGTTTATTTTGATATGTTCCTAGAGAAAATTGTGTTGAAAGATGTTAGTAGCAATGATGCGGATTGGATCCGTGATCTGAGGTTTATCCTCATTGCTGCACAGAAGAATTATATCCTTGATGCACCGCTAGGTGACGGACCTATTGCAGGAGCAGATGCAGACGTTATGAACGTTTGGCTAGCTCAATATGATGACTACTTGATAGTTTAGTGCACCATGCTTAATGGCTTAGAATCGAGACTTCAAAGACGTTTTGAACGTCATGGAGCATATGAGATGTTCCAGGAGTTGAAGTTAATATTTCAAGCAAATACCCGAGTTGAGAGATATGAAGTCTCCAACAAGTTCTATAGCTAAAAGATGGAGGAGAATCGCTCAACTAGTGAGCATGTGCCCAGATTGTCTGAGTACTACAATCGCTTGAATCAAGTGGGAGTTAATCTTCCAGATAAGATAGTGATTGACAAAATTCTCTAGTCACCATCACCAAGTTAGTAGAACTTCATGATGAACTATGATATGCAAGGGATAACGGAAACGATTCCCAAGCTCTTCGTAATGCGGAAATTGACGAAGGTAGAAATCGAGAAAAACATCAAGTGTTGATGGTAGACAAGACCACTAGTTTCAAGAAAAGGGCAGAGGGAAGAAGGGGAACTTCAAGAAGAATAGCAAGCAAGTTGCTGCTCAAGTGAAGAAGCCCAAGTCTGGTCCTAAGCCTGAGACTAAGTGTTTCTACTGCAAAGGGACTGGTCACTGGAAGCGGAACTACCCCAAGTGATTGGCAGATAAGAAGGATGGCAAAGTGAACATAAGTATATTTGATATACATGTTATTGATGTGTACTTTACTAGTGTTTATAGCAACCCCTCAGTATTTGTTACTAGTTCAGTTGCTAAGATTAGTAACTCGAAACGGGAGTTGCAGAATAAACAAAGACTAGTTAAGGGTGAAGTGACGATGTGTGTTGGAAGTGGTTCCAAGATTGATATGATCATCATCGCACACTCCCTATACTTTCGAGATTAGTGTTGAACCTGAATAAGTGTTATTTGGTGTTTGCGTTAAGCATGAATATGATTTGATCATGTTTATTGTAATACGGTTATTCATTTAAGTAAGAGAATAAATTGTTGTTCTGTTTACATGAATAAAACCTTATATGGTTACACACCCAATGAAAATAGTTTGTTGGATCTCGATCGTAGTGATACACATAATCATAATATTGAAACCAAAAAGATGCAAAGTTAATAATGATAGTGCAACTTATTTGTAGCACTGCCGTTTAGGTCATATTGGTGTAAAGCGCATGAAGAAACTCCATGCTGATGGGATTTTGGAATCACTTGATTATGAATCACTTGATGCTTGTGAACCATGCCTCATGGGCAAGATGACTAAGACTCCGTTCTCCGGAGCGAGCAACTGACTTATTGGAAATAATACATACTGATGTATGCGGTCCGATGAGTGTTAAGGCTCACGGCAAGTATCGTTATTTTCTGAACTTCACAGATGATTTGAGCAGATATGGGTATATCTACTTGATGAAACTTAAGTCTGAAACATTTGAAAAGTTCAAAGAATTTCAGAGTGAAGTGGAAAATCATCGTGACAAGAAAATAAAGTTTCTACGATCTGATCGCGGAGACAAATATTTGAGTTACGAGTTTGGTCTTCAATTAAAACAATGTGGAATAGTTTCACAAACTCATGCCACATGGAACACCACAGCATAATGGTGTGTCCGAACGTCATAACCGTACTTTATTGGATATAGTGCAATCTATGATGTCTCTTACCGATCTACCACTATCGTTCTGGGGTTATGCATTAGAGACAGCTGCATTCACGTTAAATAGGGCACCATCTAAATCCGTTGAAATGACACCGTATGAACTGTGGTTTGGCAAGAAACCTAAGCTATCGTTTCTTAAAGTTTGAGGTTGCAATGCTTATGTGAAAAAGTTTCAACCTGATAAGCTCAAACCCAAATCGGAGAAATGTGTCTTCATAGGATATCCAAAGGAGACTATTGGATACACCTTCTATCACAGATCGGAAGGCAAGACTTTTGTTGCTAAGTTCGGAAACTTTCTAGAGAAGGAGTTTCTCTTGAAAGAAGTGAGTGGGAGGAAAGTAGAACTTGATGAGGTAACTGTACCTGCTCCCTTATTGGAAAGTAGTGCATCACAGAAAACTGTTTCAGTGACACCTACACCAGTTAGTGAGGAAGCTAATGATGATGATCATGAAACTTCAGAACAAGATACTACTGAACCTCGTAGATCAACCAGAGTGAGATCCGCGCCAGAGTGGTACGGTAATCCTGTTCTGGAAGTCATGCTACTAGATCATGATGAACCTACGAACTATGAAGAAGCGATGGTGAACCCAGATTCCGCAAAATGGCTTGAGGCCATGAAATCTGAGATGGGATCCATGTATGAGAACAAAGTATGGACTTTGGTTGACTTGCCCGATGATCGGCAAGCAATTGAGAATAAATGGATCTTCAAGAGGAAGACGGACGCTGATAGTAGTGTTACTATCTACAAAGCTAGAATTGTCGCAAAAGGTTTTCGACAAGTTCAAGGTGTTGACTACGATGAGAGTTCCTCACTCGTATCTATGCTTAAGTCTGTCCGAATCATGTTAGCAATTGCCGCATTTTATGAAATCTGGCAAATGGATAAACAAAACTGCATTCCTTAATAGATTTATTAAAGAAGAGTTGTATATGATACAATGAGAAGGTTTTGTCAATCCTAAAGGTGCTAACAAAATGTGCAAGCTCCAGCGATCCATCTATGGACTGGTGCAAGCATCTCGGAGTTGGAATATACGCTTTGATAAGTTGATCAAAGCATATAGTTTTATACAGACTTGCGATGAAGCCTGTATTTACAAGAAAGTGAGTGGGAGCACTACAACATTTCTGATAAGTATATGTGAATGACATATTGTTGATCGGAAATAATGTAGAATTATTCTGCAAAGCATAAAGGAGTGTTTGAAAGGAATTTTCCAAAGAAAGACCTCGGTGAAGCTGCTGACATATTGAACATCAAGATCTATAGAGATAGATCAAGACGCTTGATAAGTTTTTTTAATGAGTACATACCTTGACAAGATTTTGAAGTAGTTCAAAATAGAACAGTCAAAGAAAGAGTTCTTGTCTGTGTTACAAGGTGTGAAATTGAGTAAGACTCAAAACCCGACCACAACAGAAGATAGAAAGAGAATGAAAGTCATTCCCTATGCCTCAGCCATAGGTTCTATAAAGTATGCCATGCTATGTACCAGATCTATTGTATACCCTACACTGGTTTTGGCAAGGTAGTACAATAGTGATCTAGGAGTAGATCACTGGACAACGGTCAAAATTATCCTTAGTGGAATAAGGATATGTTTCTCGATTATGGAGGTGACAAAAAGGTTCGTCGTAAAGGGTTATGTCGATGCAAGTTTTGACACTAATCCAGATGACTCTAAGTCTCAATCTGGATACATATTGAAAGTGGGAGCAATTAGCTAGAGTAGCTCTGTGCAGAGCATTGTTGACATAGAAATTTGCAAAATACATACGGATCTGAATGTGGCAGACCTGTTGACTAAACTTCTCTCACAAGAAAAACATGATCACACCTTAGTACTCTTTGGGTGTTAATCGCATAGCGATGTGAACTAGATTACTGAATCTAGTAAACCCTTTGGGTGTTGGTCACATGAAGATGTGAACTAATCACATAAAGATGTGAACTATTAGTGTTAAATCACATGGTGATGTGAACTAGATTATTGACTCTAGTGCAAGTGGGAGACTGAAGGAAATATGCCCTAGAGGCAATAATAAAGTTATTATTTATTTCCTTATATCATGATAAATGTTTATTATTCATGCTAGAATTGTATTAACCGGAAACATAATACATGTGTGAATACATAGACAAACAGAGTGTCACTAGTATGCCTCTACTTGACTAGCTCGTTAATCAAAGATGGTTATGTTTCCTAACCATGGACAAAGAGTTGTTATTTGATTAACGGGATCACGTCATTAGGTGAATGATCTGATTGACATGACCCATTCCATTAGCTTAGCACCCGATCGTTTAGTATGTTGCTATTGCTTTCTTCATGACTTATACATGTTCCTATGACTATGAGATTATGCAACTCTCGTTTACCGGAGGAACACTTTGTGTGCTACCAAACGTCACAATGTAACTGGGTGATTATAAAGGAGCTCTACAGGTGTCTCCAAAGGTACATGTTGGGTTGGCGTATTTCGAGATTAGGATTTGTCACTCCGATTGTTGGAGAGGTATCTCTGTGCCCTCTCGGAATACACATCACATAAGCCTTGGAAGCATTGCAACTAATGAGTTAGTTGCGAGATGATGTATTACAGAACAAGTAAAGAGACTTGCCGGTAACGAGATTGAACTAGGTATTGAGATACCGACGATCGAATCTTGGGCAAGTAACATACCTATGACAAAGGGAACAACGTATGTTGTTATGCGGTCTGACCGATAAAGATCTTCGTAGAATATGTAGGAGCCAATATGAGCATCCAGGTTCCGCTATTGGTTATTGACCGGAGACGTGTCTCGGTCATGTCTACATTGTTCTCGAACCCGTAGGGTCCGCACGCTTAAGGTTTCGATGACAGTTATATTATGAGTTTATGAGTTTTGATGTACCGAAGTTAGTTCGGAGTCCCGGATGTGATCACGGACATGACGAGGAGTCTCGAAATGGTCGAGACATAAAGATTGATATATTGGACGGCAATATTCGGACACCGGAAGTGTTCCGGGTGATTTCGGAGAAAACCGGAGAGCCGGAGGGTTACCGGAACCCCCCCTGGGAGAAGTAATGGGCCATATGGGCCTTAGTGGAGAGAGAGAGAGGGGCAGCCAGAGGTGGGCTGCGCGCCTCCTCCCCCCTGGTCCGAATTGGACTAGGAGAGGGGGGCGGCGCCCCCCTTTCCCTCTCCCTCCCCACTTCTTTCCCCCTCCTAGTAGGAGTCCTACTCCTACTAGGAGGAGGACTCCTCCTGGCGCGCCTATAGTGGCCGGCCAGCCTCCTCCCCTTGCTCCTTTATATACGGGGGCAGGGGGGCACCCTAGAGACACAAGTTGATCCGTGTGATCATATTCTTAGCCGTGTGCAGTGCCCCCTTCCACATAGTCCTCGATAATATTGTAGCGGTGCTTAGGCGAAGCCCTGCGACAGTAGAACATCAAGATCGTCACCACGCCGTCGTGCTGACGGAACTCTTCCCTGAAACTTTGCTGGATCGAAGTCCGGGGATCGTCATCGAGCTGAACGTGTGCTAGAACTCGGAGGTGCCGTAGTTTCGGTGCTTGATCGGTCGGGCCGTGGAGACGTACGACTACATCATCCAAGTTAACGCTTCCGTTGTCGATCTACAAGGGTACGTAGATCACACTCTCCCCCTCTCGTTGCTATGCATCACCATGATCTTGCGTGTGCGTAGGAAATTTTTTGAAATTACTACGTTCCCCAACACGCTATGGGTGAGAAGGTCTCATCGTAGTCAACTCCTTGAACTTGTCGAAAACCTTTTGCAACAAGTCGAGCTTTGCAGATAGTAACATTACCGTCAGCATTAGTCTTCTTCTTGAAGATCCATTTATTCTCTATGGCTTGCCGATCTATGGGAAAGTCAACCAAAGTCCACACTTTGTTCTCATACATGGATCCCATCTCAGATTTCATGGCCTCTAGCCATTTTGCGGAATCTGGGCTCATCATCGCTTCCTCATAGTTCGTAGGTTCATCATGGTTAAGTAACATGACCTCCAGAATAGGATTACCGTACCACTCTGGTGCGGATCTCACTCTGGTTGATGTACGAGGTTCGGTAGTAACTTGATCAGAAGTTTCATGATCATCAGCATTAGCTTCCTCACTCACTGGTGCTGGAATCACTGGAGTTGATTTCAATGATGAACTACTTTCCAACAAGGGAGCAGGTACAATTACCTCATTAAGTTCTACTTTCCTCCCACTCACTTCTTTCGAGAGAAACTCCTACTCTAGAAAGGATCCATTCTTAGCAATGGATATATTGCCTTCGGATCTGTGATAGAAGGTGTACCCAACAGTCTCCTTTGGGTATCCTATGAAGACACATTTCTCCGATTTGGGTTCGAACTTATCAGGTGAAGTTTCTTCACATAAGCATCGTAGCCCCAAACTTTAAGAAATGACAACTTGGGTTTCTTGCCAAACCACAGTTCATAAGGTGTCGTCTCAATGGATTTAGATGGTGCCCTATTTATCGTGAATGCAGCTGTCTCTAAAGCATAACCCCAAAATGATAGCGGTAATTCAGTAAGAGACATCATAGATCGCACCATACCTAGTAAAGTACGATTACGACATTCGGACACACCATTACGCTGTGGTGTTCCGGGTGGCGTGAGTTGCGAAACTATTCTGCATTGTTTCAAATGTTGCAAAACTATTTCTCCTCCATGATCGGATCGTAGAAACTTTATTTTCTTGTTACGATGATTTTCTACTTCACTCTGAAATTCTTTGAACTTTCAAATGTTCCAGACTTATGTTTCATTAAGTAGATATACCCATATCTGCTCAAATCATCTATGAAGGTGAGAAAATAACAATATCTGCCGCGAGCCTCAATGTTCATTGGACCACATACATCAGTATGTATGATTTCCAATAGTTCTATTGCTCGCTCCATTGTTCCGAAGAACGGAGTTTTAGTCATTTTGCCCACGAGGCATGGTTCGCAAGTACCAAGTGATTCATAATCAAGTGATTCCAGAAGTCCATTAGAATGGAGTTTCTTCATGCGCTTTACACCAATATGACCCAAACGGCAGTGCCACAAATAAGTTGCACTATCATTATCAACTCTGCATCTTTTGGCTTCAATACTATGAACATGTGTATCACTACTATCAAGATTTAGTAAAAATAGACCACTCATCATGGGTGCATGACCATAAAAGATATTACTCATCACTAGTACAGCGAGCTCCTAAACAAACGGTTTAAAACCCCTTTCCGCGACGACATTTGGAACCATCGCCAAGTGAGTGTGGGCGATAGGGGGGTCCTTCCCACACAACCCAGAAATCGTCGTGGATAGGCCCTCGTGGGACCCAGGCTGGGGCCTTGTGCGATTGGGCGAGGCATGGAAACCCAATCATTTTCGTAGGTATGTACACCCCACACGGTGAATCCCAGAAATCATTTCCGTAGGTATGTACATCCTACACGGTGAATCCCAGAAACCATTTCCGTACGTATGTACATCCCACACGGTGAATCCCAGAAAATCATTTCCGTAGGTATGTACATCCCACACGGTGAATCCCAGAAAATCATTTCTGTAGGTATGTACATCCCACACGGCGTTGTCTGAGTAACCGTTTGCAATAGAAAACCCCAATAAGCAGGGTAATTAGCCTATTATTGATAATCCATGTACTAATCAAACTGATATTTCTTATAAAACACGCCAGATATTTCATATCCGTATAAAAGCAACCAAGATTTCATAATCGAATTACATCAAATAGCTTCGGCACTCAGTTACGCCATTACACAACAGCACCAAGTTTCACATGCAGCATCAAAAACCTTTGGAAAGTAGCATCATACACGGTAAATAGACAGATGAATCTCATCTGGGAAACTGCAGAAGCAGAAGGCAAATATTGAGCCTTTAGTGATGTTGAATGTCCTTGCAACTTTAGGCCAGTGGCTATGGATAATTGCCCGCCCAACCTTCGTCCTCTTCAGCAAGACTTCAATATTGTACCATGGGTGTTGAATGAATACCTTCCTTGCCTCTTGACCATGTAGGTGGTTTGAGAGGTAATCATCGATGAACTGCTTTGAAGAGTACTGAAAACAAAGCTATGCATAAATCGTTGTTGTAAATTTTGAAATGGCGCAAGAGGTAAAAACAAGGTAAAAGAGTTGGTACCATCCTATAGTTGACTGAAGTCTTCTTCATTGTGCAAACAAAGATCTTGTTGTTATTTGTCGCAAGTTTCTTGACTTGACTAATAATCATGGACATCTCATTTCCCCATATGCAAAATGGGTCGAACAGTGGGTCTAAGCCTCTGACAGCAGGACCTACATGTGCGGGACCAAATTGTAAGAAACCTAAATATTAGAATGATTCCTGCAACTGCACAATAATGTGCTATTAGCCAAAGGACCCTGCTTGAACAAACCTCAATGGTAAACCGCAGTGTCTCCATTGTTTCCCTGCAACACACATAAGGAAGATCTTGATCAGGTTAACTGAGAGTTGCCATACTATCAGTAGAATATGTATTGAGTACAGCCAAATTCGATTGGTGTCACATACATAACAATACAAAATTGTACCCACAACAAATGAAAATCAAATTGCAGAACTGAACCGAACAGTTAAATGGACAACAGACCAAATGAACCAAAATAGTTAACTGAGCACGACATTGCAGAATGGAAACATGTACTAGAATATAAGACAGTTAACAAAACAAAGAATGCTTGAGAACAGTACTATGAAATGTAGCAATTGTTGGACCAACATGTTAACGGAACATTACATCTCAGAGGACCAAACTGTTAACTGAACATCAGATTGCATATTAACATTACAGAGGACAAATCACTAGAAGGCATTGGCGGTGGCCTCGAGAAAACATCACGAACTGTATTTTAAAGTAGACAACCACGCGGCGGTGTCGATGGTGGCCTCAAAGATGAGGTGCTCCTCCAAGATCTGGCGGTCGACACGCATGTCAGCCATAGCGACCTCGTTCTGCCGCATGCTAATCAACTCCATGTTATAATGCGTGTAAAATGGCTGTGGGCGGCTCTTAATTGGAGGAGGGGGGCAGTGATTTTGGTGGAAGGTGTCGCTCCGTCAGTCGGGGCATGTGGGACGGGAAAGGAGGAGGATGGTGTGGGTGGCGTGTAGATTACCTGACCATATCGACGAGGCCGCGCAGCAAGAAGAAGGGTCGGTGGCGAGGAGGCCGTGCAGCAAGAAGAAGGGTCGCCAGCAAGGAGGCGGCGCTGCAAGAAGAAGGGTCACCGGCGAGGAGGTTGAGCTGCCAGTAAGCAGCACTGAAGGTTTGAACTTGGAAAGCAAGGAGGAATAATGGAAATGTGGCTTTTGGTAGGAGGGAGGGGGCGCGGAGATAGATATTTCTGCGGTGGCAAAAAGTTCGCTCGGTGCCATGAGAAACTGGCGCGCATGTGTGGTTCAAGCGGGGGTGGTGGACTATAAACGACGAAGCTTCCTGCGTAAGCCAGACAAGACGGTGCGCCAAGATATTTTATATCGCATCCCACACGATTCTTTCTAGTAAACTATTTGTGGTATACCTGATTTTTTCATTATGTTTTGAAAGACAAAATGGTGTTACGAAGGGAAAGGATGGTGTTTGAATTGCTAGAACATTTACGTACAGTGAACATGCAACTAGTACATGAGTGTCGTGTTTAAATTTGGAATTATTCCGGGTTCGTTTGGCATTTTTATGCATTAATTGAGTTTCTGCGCATTTAATGTGCATAATTCAAATTTGAACTACAAGCACATGCTCCAATGCACCAAAGTTTGCTGAAAAATCACATGTGTGTCTTTGGGTGAATTTATAGGTCCCATGCAAGAAATGGGAATAAAGTTCAAACATCTGGGCGTCGTGGCTCGGCCGGAAAGATTGAGAAAATTGGTTTTTTAATTCCTGTAAATCCAAAACACGGCTGAAAATCATGAAACTTGGCATGGTCTCATGAAATGGCACCAACATGCTGCGGTAATTTTTTTTGGCTGAATTGGGACAAGCTTTGGTGTAAGCTACTTGCAAACCGGAGCTTCCCTCAAGAAGGCTCCTGGTTCCGAGAGGGAATGTGTCACCTCCGTGTGTGAAACGACATATGTACACTGCCTTCTCCCACCTTAACTTTTTTGCACAAGCATATTAGACCAAATAGAAGTATCGTGCTAAATTTTGGAATTATTCCTTGTTCGTTTCACCTTTTTTATACATTAATTGAGTTTCTGGGAATTTAATGTGCATAATTCAAAATTGAACTATAAGCACATGCTCCAATGCACCATAGTTGTTCGACAAATCACATGTGTATCCTTGGGTGAATTTCTAGGTCCCATGCAAGAGATGAGAGTGAAATTCAAGCATCTGGGCGTCGTGGCTCGGCCGGAAAGATTGAGAAACTTGGTTTTTTAATTACTGTAATTTCAAAACACGCCTGAAAATCATGAAACTTGGCATGGTATCATGACATGGCATGAACATTCTGCGGTAATTTTTTTGGCCGAATTGGGACAAGCTTTGGTGTAAGCTTTTTGCAAACCGGAGCTTTCCTCAAGAAGGCTCGTGGTTCCGAGAGGGAACGTGTCACCTCCGTGTGTGAAATGACATACGTACACTGTCTTCTCCTGCCTTAATTTTTTTGGACAGCCATATTAGACCAAATTGAAGTACCGTGCTAAATTTTGGAATTATTCCGGGCTCGTTTCGCCTTTTTTATACATTAATTGAGTTTCTGGGCATTTAATGTGCATAATTCAAATTTGAACTACAAGCACAGGCTCCAGTGCACCAAAGTTGTTTGAAAAATCACATGTGTGTCCTTGGGTGAATTTCTAGGTCCCATGCAAGAGATTGGAGTGAAATTCAAACATCTGGGCGTCGTGGCTCGGCCGAAAAGATTGAGAAACTTGGTTTTTTAATTCATGTAATTCCAAAACACGCCTGAAAATCATGAAACTTGGCATGGTGTCATGACATGACACGAACATGATGCGGTAATGTTTTTGGCCGAATTGGGACAAGCTTTGGTGTAAGCTTCTTGCAAACCGGAGCTTCCCTCAAGAAGGCTCTTGGTTCCGAGAGGGAACATGTCACCTCCATGTGCGAAACGACATACGTACACTGCCTTCTCCCGCCTTATTTTTTTACACAACCAGATTAGACCAAATAGAAGTACCGTCCTAAATTTTGGAATTATTTCGGGTTCGTTTGGCCTTTTTTATACATTAATTGAGTTTCTGGGCATTTAATGTGCATAATTCAAATTTGAACTATAAGCACATGCTCCAGTGCACCAAAGTTGTTTAAAAAATCACATGTGTGTCCTTGGGTGAATTTATAGGTCCCATGCAAGAAATGGCAGCGAAATTCAAACATCTGGGCATCATGGCTCGGCCGGAAAGATTGAGAAACTTGGTTTTTTAATTCCTGTAATTCCAAAACACGCCTGAAAATCATGAAACTTGGCATGCTCTCATGACATGGCACCAACATGCTGTGGTAATATTTTTGGCCGAATTGGGACAAGCTTTGGTGTAAGCTTCATGCAAACCGGAGCTTCTTTCAAGAAGGCTCGTGGTTCCGAGAGGGAACGTGTCACCTCCGTGTGCGCAACGACATACGTACACTGCCATCTCCCGCCTTATTTTTTACACAGCCAGATTAGACCAAATAGAAGTACCGTGCTAAATTTTGGAATTATTTTGGGTTCGTTTGGCCTTTTTTATACATTAATTGAGTTTCTGGGCATTTAATGTGCATAATTCAAATTTGAACTACAAGCACATGCTCCAGTGCACCAAAGTTGTTTGAAAAATCACATGTGTGTCCTTGGGTGAATTTCTAGGTCCCATGCAAGAGATCAGAGTGAAATTCAAACATCTTTGCATCGTGGCTCGGCCGAAAAGATTGAGAAACTTGGTTTTTAATTCCTGTAATTTCAAAACATGCCTAAAAATCATGAAACTTGGCATGGTCTCATGACATGGCACCAACATGATGTGGTATTTTTTCTGTCCGATTTGAGAAGGCGCACACATTAACAATTGACAAAGTCATTTTGGAACAAGTGCTGTAATGTTACAAATCGGAAACGCAAGTATTATTGAAACCGTGGGCGTTCGACCTACCAATTACGTGCGTCCACGCGTCCCCTTTTATTTATTGGCTAGGAGGTGTCGTGCGGGGTAGCTATTTGAGTATGGGAGGCGTGCGATCAGACCCCTGCGCGTGCTCATCGGGAGGAGAGCCCTTTTGACCGCTACCCGCCGCACACCTCCCTCACAGCGTCTCCATTAATGGCGCCCGAGCACCTATTCTACGGCGTGGCTATAGGTCTCACTGGACTGAGATTTAAGAGAGAAAAATGAAAATCTGAAAAGAAAGTTTTGCACGGACCTTGATGTAAGATCCGATGGACCTATATAGCATCGACTGCGACTTATAGCAAGCATGATGAATATAAGGATGATGACATTGGATAATAATTGTCTTACATATTTATAAACATAATTAAAAAAGCCACATGCGGCAACGCCCGATATACACAAGGGCAAAAGAAGAAGGAAGCCACAACAGGAACTAATCTTCGCGGCGGGCGGCGATGAGCTCTTTCTTGTCCTCAAGATGCTGATTGAGAGCATCCACGGATTCCTCCACCAGCCTTCTGCGCTCGATGCGCAGCATGGCATTCTCGTCCATAAGTTTCTCGACGATGACACCGGTCCTCTTCAACAAGGCAGTGGTCTGCTCCTGCTGCTCCGCACTTCCAACGATCTTCACCCTCAGCAGGTCATGCTCGGCCCGGAGCTTCACATTGCTCTCATTTCGTTGTTGGATGACGTCGATAGACTATTCAAACGAGGCTTGCAGGTCATCCTGCAACCTCGCCCACCTGGAGATCTAATCCATCTGCCTGAGGACGAGGGCACGCATGCGCCTGTAAGAGTCCTCGCCTGCCCGCGAGGCAATTTCCCAGGCCACCGCGGCATGGGAGGACATCTCTGCTGCATTCGCGGCGCGGCGGGACATCTCTTCTGCTTCCGCGGCACGGCCGGACCAGTCTGCTGCATCAACGGCGCGGCGGGTCCTCCGTGCTGCTTCAGCGGTGCGGCGGGACCTCTCTGCTGCTACGGCCGTGCAGCGGGACATGTTGGCTGCTATCGCGGCGAGGCGGGACATCTCTCGTGCTCCCGCTTCCAGGCTCGCCTCTCCCTGGTCGCAATCTCTCGACCCAGAACTCACGCTGGCCATGGCGGACGCAAGGGAACGCTGATGAATGACTTGTTTGTTTTTGACTTTTTGTGGATGAGGAGTTGAGGAGGAATGTGCAGTCATCTTGGAGTAGTAGTATTTATAACCGCGTAGTAATACACTCCTGAGTGGGAAACCGTTTAGATTTTGATCGGTGTGAACAAGTTTGCAATTTGGAATGTGACGGGACGCATGCTCAAAATTTACTGACGGTTATAAGTGCGGCACTATTCCCGAAAGGCGTAACGTGGGCACGTACGCCTTCTCGGCCGCGTACGTGGCGTTTGCACCATAGGGTGCACCACAATAGGCAATGTCAGCACACATCTTTTAATTAGAATGGGTGTGCCCGTCTAGCGCACACACGTTGATCTATCTAACTATTTCAGTTTATTGTGGCTAATCATAAGCAGTTCATCCATGTGAAGTGTATGACATCAATCGCAGACTTTTGATCTGGCTTACCCGTTTCTGTTCTATTGACTAATCACAAACAGTTAATCCTTCTAAAGCGTATGCCCTCAATCACACACACCTTGATCTGGCTGACCATTTCTTTTGTGTTGCCTAATCACAAACAGTTCATCCGAGTGAACCGTATGCTGTATATTGCACACACCTTCATCTGGCTGCCCGTTTCTTTTGTGTTGCCTAATCACAAACAGTCCATCCAAGTGAACCGTATGCTCTATATCGCACACACCTTCATCAGGCTTCCCCATTATTTTGTTCTGCATCGTAGCAAACAGTTCATTGGACTCAACCGTATGCCCTGGATCGCACACACAACTAAAATCTGAACCGTGTTTGATGCATCCTCCATCGCAAACATTTTCACATTTTTAACGGTTTTCATACAACACCGTTTGCGATTATGGCATCACACATAGTTTCTCGAAGGGTCTCTGATCGTAGTGTCACATTAGAAGCATCCTGCAGTAGTGCATATAAATAGAACAACCATTATTCTCAGATTTAAATGAATAACTGTCTCGCAACAAACAAGATCCAGATATAATGTTCATGCTCAACGCTGGCACCAAATAACAATTATTTAGGTCTAAAACTAATCCTGAAGGTAGATGTAGAGGTAGCGTGCCGACGACAATCACATCGACTTTGGAACCATTTCCCACGCGCATCATCACCTCGTCCTTAGCCAATCTTCGCTTAATCTGTAGCCCCTGTTTTGAGTTGCAAATGTTAGCAACTGAACTAGTATCAAATACCCAGGCACTACTGCGAGCATTAGTAAGGTACACATCAATAACATGTATATCAAATATACCTTTCACTTTCTCATCCTTCTTCTCTGGCAAATACTTGGGGCAGTTCTGCTTCAAGTGACCAGTCCCTTTGCAGTAGAAGCACTCAGTTTCAGGCTTAGGTCTAGACTTGGGTTTCTTCACTTGAGCAGCAACTGGCTTGCTGTTCTTCTTGAAAGTTCTCTTTCTTCTCTTTACCCTTTTTGTTGAAACTAGTGGTCTTGTTGACCATCAACACTTGATGCTCCTTCTTGGTTTCTACCTCCGCAGCCTTTAGCATTGTGAAGAGCTCGAGAATAGTCTTATCCATCCCTTGCATATTATAGTTCATCACGAAGCTCTTGTAGCTTGGTGGCAGTGATTGAAGAACTCTGCCAATGACACTATCATCAGGAAGATTAACTCCCAAACGAGTCAAGTGGTTGTGGTACCCAGACATTCTGAGTATATGTTCACTGACAGAACTATTCTCCTCCATTTTGCAGTTGTAGAACTTATTGGAGACTTCATATCTCTCAATCTGGGCATTTTCTTGAAATATTAACTTCAACTCCTGGAACATCTCATATGCTCCATGACATTCAAAACGTCGTTGAAGTCCCGGTTCAAAGCCGTAAAGCATGGCACACTGAACTATCGAGTAGTCATCAGCTTTGCTCTGCCAGGTGTTCACAACATCTGACGTTGCTCCTGCAGCAGGTTTGTCACCTAGCGGTGCTTCCAGGACGTAATTCTTCTGTGCAGCAATGAGGATAATCCTCAAGTTACAGACCTAGTCCGTGTAGTTGCTACCATCATCTTTCAACTTAGCTTTCTCTAGGAACGCATTAAAATTCAACAGAACAACAGCACGGGCCATCTATCTACAACAACATATACATGCAAAATACTATCAGGTACTGAGTTCATGATAAATTAAAGTTCAATTAATCAAATTACTTAAGAACTCCCACTTAGATAGACATCTCTCTAATCATCTAAGTGATCACGTGATCCATATCAACTAAACCATGTCCGATCATCACGTGAGATGGAGTAGTTTTCAATGGTGAACATCACTATGTTGATCATATCTACTATATGATTCACGCTCGACCTTTCGGTCTCAGTGTTTTGAGGCCATATCTGCATATGCTAGGCTCGTCAAGTTTAACCCGAGTATTCTGCGTGTGCAAAACTGGCTTGCACCCGTTGTATGTAAACGTAGAGCTTATCACACCCGATCATCACGTGGTGTCTCGGCACGACGAACTGTAGCAACGGTGCATACTCAGGGAGAACACTTATCCCTTGAAATTTAGTGAGAGATCATCTTATAATGCTACCGCTGAACTAAGAAAAATAAGATGCATAAAGGATAAACATCACATGCAATCAACATAAGTGATATGATATGGCCATCATCATCTTGTGCCTTTGATCTCCATCTCCAAAGCACCGTCATGATCACCATCATCACCGGCTTGATACCTTGATCTCCATCGAAGCATCATTGTCGTCTCGCCAACTATTGCTTCTACGACTATCACTACCGCATAGTGATAAAGTAAAGCAATTATATGGTGATTGCATTTCATATAATAAAGCGATAACCATATGGCTCCTGCCAGTTGCCGATAACTGTGTTACAAAACATGATCATCTCATACAATAAAATTTAGCATCATGTATTGACCATATCACATCACAACATGCCCTGCAAAAACAAGTTAGATGTCCTCTACTTTGTTGTTGCAAGTTTTACGTGGCTGCTACGGGCTGAGCAAGAACCGTTCTTACCTACGCATCAAAAACCACAACGCGGTATAGTGATTGCTTTTTTATCTTCAGAAAGAACCTTGTTCATTGAATCCGATTCAACTAAAGTTGGAGAAACTGACACCCACCAGCCACCTGTGTGCGAAGCACATCGGTAGAACCAGTCTCGCGTAAGCGTACGCGTAATGTCGGTCTGAGCCGCTTCATCCAACAATACCGCTGAATCAAGAATCAACTAATGACGGAAATCAATATGTATATACCCATGCCCACAACTCCTTTGTGTTCTACTCGTGCATATAACATCTACGCATAGACCTGGCTCGGATGCCACTGTTGGGGAACGGAGTAATTTCAAAAAAATCCTACGCACACGCAAGATCTATCATGGTGATGCATAGCAGCGAGAGGGGAAGAGTGTTGTCCATGTACCCTCGTAGACCGTAAGTGGAAGCGTTATGACAACGCGGTTGATGTAGTCGTATGTCTTCACGATCTCACCGAACCTAGTTCCGAAAGTACGGCACCTTCACGATCTGCACACGTTCAGCTCGGTGACGTCCCACGAACTCTCGATCCAGCTGAGTGTCGACGGAGAGCTTCGTCAGCACAACGGCATGATGACGGTGATGATGAAGTTACCGGTGCAGGGCTTCGCCTAAGCTCTACGACGATATGACCGAGGTGGATTATGGTGGAGGGGGGCACCGCACACGGCTAAAGGATCAATGATCAACTTGTGTGTCTATGGGGTGCCCCCTGCCCCCGTATATCAAGGAGAAAGGGGGGAGGCCGGCCGGCTCTTGGAGGTGCACCAAGGAGGGGAGGAGTCCCCTCCTAGTAGGAGCAGGACTGCCCTTTCCTAGTCCTACTAGGAGGAGGAAGGGGGAAGGAAGGAGAGGGAGAGAAGAGAAGGAAAGGGGGCGCTGCCCCCCTTCCCTAGTCCAATTCGGACTAGAGGGGGAGGGGCGCGCGGCCCTGCCTTGGCCGGCCCTCTCTCTCTCCACTAAGGCCCATGTTGGCCCATTAGTCCCCCCGGGGGTTCCGATAACCCCCCGGCACTCCGATAACTATTCGGTGACCCCCAGAACTCATCCGGTGTCCGAATATAGTCATCCAATATATCAATATTTATGTCTCGACTATTTCGAGAGTCATCGTCATGTCCGTGATCACATCCGGGACTTCAAACTATCTTCGGTACATCAAAACACATAAACTCATAATACCGATCGTCACCGAATATTAAGCGTGCGGGACCCTACGTGTTCGAGAACTATGTAGACATGACCGAGACACGTCTCCGATCAATAACCAATAGCGGAACTTGGATGTTCATATTGGCTCCCACATATTCTACGAAGATCTTTATCGATCAAACCGCATAACAATATACGTTGTTCCCTTTGTCATCGGTATGTTACTTGCCCGAGATTCGATCGTCGGTATCTCAATACCTAGTTCAATCTCGTTACCGGCAAGTCTCTTTACTCGTTCCGTAATGCATCATCCTGCAACTAACTTATTAGTCGCATTGCTTGCAAGGCTTATAGTGATGTGCATTACCGAGAGGGCCCAGAGATACCTCTCCGATACTCGGAGTAACAAATCCTTATCTCGATCTATGCCAACTCAACAAACACCATCGGAGACACCTGTAGAGCATCTTTATAGTCACCCAGTTATGTTGTGACGTTTGATAGCACACTAAGTATTCCTCCGGTATTCGGGAGTTGCATGATCTCATAGTCATAGGAACATGTATAAGTTATGGAGAAAGCAATAGCAACAAACTAAACGATCATCGTGCTAAGCTAACAGATGGGTCAAGTCAATCACATCATTCTCTAATGATGTGATCCCGTTAATAAAGTGACAACTCATGTCTATGGTTAGGAAACATAACCATCATTGATTCAACGAGCTAGTCAAGTAGAGGCATACTAGTGACACTTTGTTTGTCTATGTATTCACACATGTACTAAGTTTCCGGTTAATACAATTCTAGCATGAACAATAAACATTTATCATGATATAAGGAAATATAAATAACAACTTTATTATTGCCTCTAGGGCATATTTTCTTCACATATGTATTCCCTCCCTACTTCAGACTGCCACACGTGCTTTAGCCCGGCCTTAACACCAGGGGCTATATTCGGCCCTGCATATTTCAAGTCTGAACACCTATAGGGAACTTCAGCGTCCCGGATATTGCATTATATGCATCGGCTCTGAATCATGTCTTTGGTCTATAATTGGGTTGCCCGGCTCCTGTGCTTACCACCTCACGTTCCGCTCGTTCGGCTAAGGTAGTAAAGGGAGAACTACTGCGATTGTATTTCTGGTTCGTTCGGTCAAATACCCCGGTAGAGAAAGCCAAAAACTGATTGTCATGATATGCGAGAGCTAGTCGGCAATCAGAGGACTTAGTATTATACTACAAATCATTAGCGATTCACCCCGTGTTATACGAGTGGCTGGCCTTCGTCCAGCCACGTGAGAAAGGCACCATAGTCCGAATAGCCGCACACACACAAGGGGCTAGTACTTAGTGAAGGAAATATGCCCTAGAGGCAATAATAAAGTTGTTATTTATATTTCCTTATATCATGATAAATGTTTATTATTCATTCTAGAATTTTATTAACCGGAAACTTGATACATGTGTGAATACATAGACAAAATAGAGTATCCCTAGTATGCCTCTACTTGACTAGCTCGTTAATCAAAGATGGTTAAGTTTCCTGACCATAGACATGTGTTGTCATTTGATGAACGGGATCACATCATTAGAGGATGATGTGATGAAAAAGACCCATCCGTTAGCTTAGCATAATGATCATTAAGTTTTATTGCTATTGCTTTCTTCATGACTTATACATATTCCTCTGACTATGAGATCATGCAACTCCCGAATATCGAAGGAACACCTTGTGTGATATCAAACATCACAACGTAACTGGGCGATTATAAAGATGCTCTACAGGTGTCTCCGAAGGTGTTTGTTGGGTTGGCATAGATCAAGATTAGGATTTGTCACTCCGAGTATTCGGAGAGGTATCTCTGGGCCCTCTCGGTAGTGCACATCACTATAAGCCTTGCAAGCAATGTGACTAATGAGTTAGTTACGAGATGATGCACTACGGAACGAGTAAAGAAACTTGCTCGTAACGAGATTGAACTACGTATGATGATACCGATGATCGAATCTCGGGAAAGTAACATACCGATGACAAAGGGAATAACATATATTGTTATTGCGGTTTGATTGATAAAGATCTTCGTAGAATATGTAGTAACTAATATGAGCATCTAGGTTCCGTTGTTGGTTATTGACCGGAGTTGTGTCTCGGTCATGTCTACATAGTTCTCGAACCCGTAGGGTCCGCACGCTTAACATTCGATGACGATTTGTATTATGAGTTATGTGTTTTGGTGACCGAAGTTTGTTCAGAGTCCCGGATGAGATCATAGACATGAGGAGGAGTCTCAAAATGGTCGAGAGGTAAAGATTCATATATTGGAAGGTGGTATTCGTACATCGGAATGGTTCCAACTGGTTTGGGTATTTTACCGGAGTACCGGGGGGTTACCGGAACCCCCCGGGGGAAGTATTGGGCCTAGATGGGCCTTAGTGGATGATAACCCACAATTATAGGGGGTCGCAACAGTTTTCGAGGGTAGAGTATTCAACCCAAATTTATTGATTAGACACAAGGGGAGCCAAAGAATATTCTCAAGTATTAGCAGCTGAGTTGTCAATTCAACCACACCTGGAAACTTAATATCTGCAGCAAAGTATTTAGTAGCAAAGTAATATGATAGTAGTGATGATGATAGCAAAAGGTAATAGTAGAAAAAGTAGTGTTTTTGGTATTTTGTAGTGATGATAGCAATAGCAATGGAAAAGTAAATAAGCGAAGAACAATATATGGAAAGCTCGTAGGCAATGGATGAGTGATGGAGAATTACGCTGGATGCGGTTCATCATGTAACAGTCATAACCTAGGGTGACACAGAACTAGCTCCAATTCATCAATGTAATGTAGGCATGTATTCCGAATATAGTCATACGTGCTTATGGAAAAGAACTTGCATGACATCTTTTGTCCTACCCTCCCGTGGCAGCGGGGTCCTAGCAGAAACTAAGGGATATTAAGGCCTCCTTTTAATAGAGTACCGGACCAAAGCATTAACACATAGTGAATACATGAACTCCTCAAACTACGGTCATCACTGGTAAGTATCCCGATTATTGTCACTTCGGGGTTAACAGATCATAACACATAATATGTGACTATAGACTTGCAAGATAGGATCAAGAACTCTCATATATTGATGAAAACATAATAGGTTCAGATTTGAAATCATGGCACTCGGGCCCTAGTGACAAGCATTAAGCATAGCAAAGTCATAGCAACATCAATCTCAGAACATAGTGGATACTAGGGATCAAACCCTAACAAAACTAACTCGATTACATGATAAATCTCATCCAACCCATCACCGTCCAGCAAGCCTACGATGGAATTACTCACGCACGGCGGTGAGCATCATGAAATTGGTGATGGAGGATGGTTGATGATGACGACGGCGACGGATTCCCCTCTCCGGAGCCCCGAACGGACTCCAGATCAGCCCTCCCGAGAGGTTTTAGGGCTTGGCGGCGGCTTCGTATCGTAAAACGGATGAATCCTTCTCTCCGGTTTTTTTCTCCCCGAAAGCAAATATATAGTGTTGGAGTTGAGGTCGGAGGAGCTCCAGGGGGCCACGAGGTAGGGGGCGCGCCCCCCACACTCGTGGACAGGTGGTGGGCCCCCTGGTTTTCATCTTTTGCAGGGAATTTTATTATTTTCGAAAAGATGTTCCGTGAAGTTTCAGGTCATTCCGAGAACTTTTTTTCTGCACATAAATAACACCATGGTAATTCTGCTGAAAACAGCGTCAGTCCGGGTTAGTTCCATTCAAATCATGCAAGTTAGAGTCCAAAACAAGGGCAAAAGTGTTTGGAAAAGTAGATACGATGGAGACGTATCAACTCCCCCAAGCTTAAACCTTTGCTTGTCCTCAAGCAATTCAGTTGATAAACTGAAAGTGATAAAGAAAAACTTTTACAAACTCTGTTTGCTCTTGTTGTTGTAAATATGTAAAGCCAGCATTCAAGTTTTCAGCAAAGATTATGAACTAACCATATTCACAATAACACATAGGTCTCATGTTTACTCATATCAATGGCATAATCAACTAGCGAGCAATAATAATAAATCTCGGATGACAACACTTTCTCAAAACAATCATAATATGATATAACAAGATGGTATCTCGCTAGCCCTTTCTGAGACCGCAAAACATAAATTCAGAGCACCTTTAAAGATCAATGACTGACTAGACATTGTAATTCATGGTAAAAGAGATCCAGTCAAGTCATACTCAATGTAAACTAACAGTAATGGATGCAAAATGACAGTGGTGCTCTCCAACTGGTGCTTTTTAATAAGAGGATGATGACTCAGCATGAAAGTAAATAGATAGGCCCTTCATAGAGGGAAGCAGGGATTTGTAGAGGTGCCAGAGCTCGGTTTTGAAATAGAGGTGAATAATATTTTGAGTGGTATACTTCCATTGTCAACATAACAACCAAGAGATGGCGATATCTTCCATGCTACACACATTATAGGCGGTTCCCAAA
This sequence comes from Triticum urartu, assembly GCF_003073215.2. Lineage (NCBI taxonomy): Eukaryota > Viridiplantae > Streptophyta > Magnoliopsida > Poales > Poaceae > Triticum > Triticum urartu. The sequence continues at coordinate 144,464,195 of NC_053025.1, forward strand.
CAGAATGGTAAAGTTTATACTCCCCTTCCACCAACAAGCATTAATCCATGGCTTACTCGAAACAACGAGTGCCTCCAACTAACAAGAGTCCTAGGGGGAGTTTTGTTTGCAATTATTTTGATTTGATTTGTATAAAGCATGGGACTGGGCATCCCGGTGACCAGCCCTTTTCTTGTGAGTGAGGAGCGGAGTCCACTCCTCTTGAGAATAACCCGCCTAACATGGAAGATACGGACTGCCCTAGTTGATACATGAGCTATTCGAGCATACAAAACAGGATATTTATTTGAAGGTTTAGAGTTTGGCACATACAAATTTACTTGGAACGGCAGGTGGATACCGTATATAGGTAGGTATGGTGGACTCATGTGGAATAACTTTGGGGTTTATGGAGTTGGATGCACAAGCAGTATTCCCGCTTAGTACAGGTGAAGGCTAGCAAAATACTGGGAAGCGACCAGCTAGAGAGCGACAACAGTCATGAACATGCATTAAAATTAATCAACACCGAATGCAAGCATGAGTAGGATATAATCCACCATGAACGTAAATATCGTGAAGGCTATGTTGATTTTGTTTCAACTACATGCATGAACATGCACCAAGTCAAGTCACTTAAATCATTCAGAGGAGGATACCACCCTGTCATACCACATCACAACCATTTTAATAGCATGCTGGCATGCAAGGTAAACCATTATAAGCTCCTTGCTAATCAAGCATGGCACAAGAAACTATGATCTCTAGTTGTCATTGCAAACATGTTTATTCATAATAGGCTGAATCAGGAACGATGAACTAATCATATTTACAAAAACAAGAGAGGTCGAGTTCATACCAGCTTTTCTCATCTCAGTCAGTCCATCATATATCGTCATAATTGCCTTTAACTTGCACGGCCGAATGATGTGGATAATAATAATAGTGCGCGTGCATTGGACTAAGCTGGAATATGCAAGCATTTAATAAACAGGAGAAGACAAGGCAATATGGGCTCTTTTGTCAGATCAACAATAATGCATATAAGAGCCACTTCAACAATTTAATCATGGTCTTCTCCTATCGACCCCCGAAGAAAAGAAAAGAAATAAAACTATTTACACGGGAAAGCTCCCAACAAGCAAAAGAAGAATAGGAAATCTTTTTGGGTTTTCTCTTTAATTACTACTACAAGCACGGAAATTAAAACTAGCTAAAAGCTACAACTAATTTTTTTTGGTTTTTCTTAAGGTTTATTAAACACACAAGAAGAAAGCATAAAAAGGAAATAAACTAGCATGGATGATACAATGAAAAAGTATGAGCACCGACATCTAGCAATGAGTGTGTGATCATGAATGTAATGTCGGTGGGAAATACGTACTCCCCCATGCCTAGGCTTTTGGCCTAAGTTGGTCTATGGCCACGGCTGGCCTGGCGGATATCCATAATAATAGTTGGGCTCATACTGCGAAGAGGAAGACTCTGATTGCCACTGGTTGGAAATCATCTCCGGATCCCAATGGTAATTAGACTGTCGTGGAGGATCAACTTGTGGTTCCGACTCTGGCTCTGCGGCCGATGCAGGATTCCGGTAGGCGTGAATATCCTCTGGCGAGACGAGGTACTGGCCTGCAGATAAATCAAACAAGGAAGGAGCAGGCAAGGTAATAGTCTCCGGATGATGTTTATCAAAGAACAATTTGTATTTAAGCTCCCCTTCCCTATTCTTTGTAATTAAATCATGTGCTACCACACTCTTATAATCTAAATAAACACGAGGCAGCAATTTTTCTTCCTTCTCATAATGCCTAATAGGTATGTTAAAATGTGCAGCTAGGCGTGAAGCATAGATGCCTCCAAAGATGGGGCCCTTTGTACGGTTCAGACTTAACCGTTTAGCAATAATACCGCCCATACTAACAGAGTCGTCACGGAATAAACTATGGAACAAAATAAAAATATCAGGAACACTAAGGTTTCCACAGTTTCCGCGACCAATTAAGCAACGACTAGCAAATATTGCAAAGTAGCGTAAAACAGGAAAATGTATGCTAGTGATTCTTGCATCGGAAACCTTCCTAGTTTCCCCTACAGTGATAGTGTCAATAAACCCATCCACATCTTTATGATGTGGTTCCTCTAAGCTACCCTCGAAAGGGATCAAACAAACCCGACAAATATCATAAAGTGTCATAAAGGGATCAAACAAACACTACTGAAGGAGGTGATTCCCTCGGATAATAGTAGAAGTTTTGCACAAAAGTATTGGTGAGTAAAAGATACTGTTCGCGTTGGTCGCGGAGGAATTCGGTGAGGCCTGCATTTTTAGCCAATTCATAAAAATCCTCATAAATCCCGGTTGCTCTCAA
>NC_053025.1:144467677-144517461 GCF_003073215.2 Triticum urartu
CCTAGCCAATCTAGGAGACACCACTCTCCAAGAAGTAACAAATGGTGTGTAGGTAATGAACTCCTTGCTCCTGTGCTTCAAATGATAGTCTCCCCAACACTCAACTCTCTCTCATAGGATTTGGATTTGGTGGAAAGAAGATTTGAGTGGAAAGCAACTTGGGAAGGCTAGAGATCAAGATTCATATGGTAGGAATGGAATGTCTTGGTCTCAACACATGAGTAGGTGGTTTTCTCTCAGAACATATGAGTAGGAATGGTGTGTGTGTTCTGATGGCTCTCTCATCGAATGAGAAAGAGGTGGAGGGATATATATAGCCTCCACACAAAATCCAACCGTTACACAGTTTTCCAATCTCGGTGGGACCGAATCAATAAACTCGGTCGGACCGAAAATGTAAACCTAGTGACCGTTAGGAATTTCGGTGGGACTGACATGCAACTCGGTAGGACCGATTCGGTTAGGGTTTGGGCATAACGTAATCTCGGTGAGACCGATTACACAAACTCGGTGAGACCGAATTTGGTAACTAGCTAACCAGAGAGTTGGTCAGGCAAACTCGGTGGGACCGATTTGCTCTTTCGGTGTGACCGAGTGGAACTCGGTGAGACCGAAAAGTTACAAAGGGGAAACACTGAGTTTACATTGCAATCTCGGTGGGACCGATTGCATATCTCGGTGGGACCGAGAATATTGCAATGGGTAACAGAGAGTTTGCAAGCCCATCTCGGTGAGACCGAGATCCTTATCGGTAGAACCGAATTGCTAGGGTTTGGCAGTGGCTAATGACAAGTGAAACTCGGTGGCGCCGGATAGGAAGAATCGGTAGGACCGAGTTTGGCTTAGGGTTTAGGTCATATGTGGATATGGGAAAGTAGTTGAGGATTTTGGAGCATATCATTAAGCACATGAAGCAAGAGGCTCATTAAGCAACACCTCATCCCTCCTTGATAGTATTGGCTTTTCCTATGGACTCAATGTGATCTTGGATCACTAAAATGTAAAAGTGAAGAGTCTTGAGCTTGAACCTTTAGCCAATCCCTTGTCCTTAGCATCTTGAAGGAGTTCCCACAACCTTTAGTCCATGCCACTCCATTGCTGAACTTATCTGAAACATGCTAGATAGAGGTGTTAGTCCAACAAGAGATATGTTGTCATCAATTATCAAAACCACCTAGGGAGCACTTGTGCTTTCAATCTCCCCCTTTTTGGTAATTGATGGCAACATACATCAAAGCTTTAGATAAAGATATAAAGAACAACAAGTAAAGCTTTGGAAGAACATGTAGCAAGCATAGGCTCCCCCTACATGTATGCACTCATGTAAATATGAAATATAGAGGCATGTGAGAGCATAAACATGACAGAGTAGGCAATGTGTTATATGTATCTTGGCCATATGCATCAGAGCAAAAGATTATCAAGGAAAATACCTTCATGCTCATGAGTCCTTCTTGCAAACAGTATGTACATAAGCAAGAACTCCTCATACTCATGATTTTGATGCATATACTTACCTTGTGGTCTCGAGTTGGCTTAGGATGGAATGAACCTGCACAAACAAGGTTAGATAACACAGGTATGTCCACTAGCCAGAGCAAACAAAAGAAACCACAAGAATACCAAGACTGGGATGACATGTAGAGAGTGAGTACAAGGTACCACATTGGATTCAACATGTCCCCAAGAATAAAGATATGCAATGAATTTGACTGATTTCTTTTCCTTAGGTGTCTTGCTCCCCCTGAATCTTACATGGGATACTGGGAGAAGATAGGAAACAGAAAATCAGAGCTGAGTAGAACTAAATTCAAATGAGTTCATATGAACATGTCTTTCCCCCAAAAAGACATGTGGCATCTCTCCTCTTGAGCATCAAGCATTTGGGATCCTCGAGTGTTTTTCTCTCCCTGGAAATCTCTCTCTCCCCCTTAACAACATCTGGGATCCTTGAGACTTTCTCTCCCCCTTGAGGTCTCTCTCTCCCCCTTAATACTTTCTCTCTTGTAGGTTTGGTCCTTGAGACTGTTTCTCTCCCTTGATGTGATCTGTCTCTCCTACAAGCTTGATCTCTCTCTCCTACAAGCTTTGATGTGATCTCTCTCTCCCCCTTTGACATCAATTTCCAAGAAGGTTTTTCCTGGAATCCGCCGAATAGGTTTGGTCCTTGAGATTCAGCACAAAGCAGAGGATAAAATTGTGATGCTTGTGGAGTACAAGATTCATTGAGTGGAGCTGGATCAGAAGAAATGTAGAACAAGTGGCAAAGTGGTTTTCTGATTGCAAAGTCGGTGGCACCGAGTAGCATATTTCGGTGGTACCGAAAAGATTCGGTTTGACCGAAACTTGCAAGTCGGTGAAACCGAGTTTACACAGAGAAAAACACTTGTCACCTTAGCTCATTAGTCAAGTAAGATCTCACAAAGATTTGCAAAGAATTTGATGCAGAAATATGCAGAACAAGAAAAAAGAAAAAAATGAAAGTTTCTAGATGAAGTTTTTTTTGTTTTGAGAGAGAAGGAAACAAATATGCAAGGAACAAATGCAATAACTCAGAAAAGGACACAAGAGAACTTCATCTAGAATTGGGCGGTGACATAGTCACCTTTGTTAGAGTATATTGACTTAGGAGTCAAGTGAGGACACTTGATCATAGGTCATACTCATCGTTTAAGCTCAAAATGGGGTTACCATTTTTCATTTAAGCATCTTGATGTATTCACATCTTGTTGAGTTGCTTTGACTCATGTCTTGGAGTAAAGCTTCTCTAAGATGGAATGACATACCTTGGGTGGTGATGTGGTTCTTGCTCATGTAGTTGAACTTGTGTGGGTGCTCAGGGTTGATGTAGTTCATCAAGAGTTGGGAGCACCACTTGGAGTTTGAGTTCATCTACCTACATGGGTTAGTTCTTGCAAGGAAGGGCACTTGTGTATCCAAAAATGACAATCATGAAGCTTAACATAGAATTTGTCAAAGGATATGTTTGAATGGTTTTGTGCTTCCTTGTCTTCAACCACTATTGTGTAGAGTCTTGGTCTTGTAGAGATTGCTCAAGATGTGAGTGAGTCGCAATCTCATGGAATTAGATTCAACCAAGCACCTACATGGGTTAGACAACATGCAAGGTGCAAATATATCCAAGACATAAGATAGTTATCATAAGAGATACATCATGGATTAGTTATAAGCTCATGTCTTGCATGTATCCAATGGAGTTTCTACTCCAAGTTCGAAGCATCAATGATGTTCAATTCTCCTCTCAACCTGCAAAACACTTTCTCATCAAGCGGTTTAGTGAATATATCCGCTAATTGCTTATCGGTGCGAACATGCTTAAGATTGATGTCACCCTTAGCAACATGATCTCGAATGAAATGATGACGAACTTCAATATGCTTAGTTCGAGAATGTTGTACAGGATTATGACCAATTTTGATAGCACTTTCATTGTCACAAAGCAGTGGAACATGTTTCACATAAATCCCATAATCTTTAAGAGTTTGGGTCATCCAAAGTAATTGAGCACAACATGAACCAGCGGCAATGTATTCCGCTTCGGCGGTGGATAAGGATACCGAGTTTTGTTTCTTGGAAGACCAAGACACAAGAGATCTACCAAGAAATTGACAAGTACCCGAAGTGGACTTTCTATCAACCTTGTCTCCGGCATAATCTGAGTCGGAATAGCCAACAAGATCAAAAGAAGACCTCTTAGGATACCAAATGCCAAAATTTGGTGTATGGATTAAATATCTCACTATCCTTTTCACAGCCTTAAGATGACAATCTTTAGGAGCAGCTTGATATCGTGCACACATGCACACACTTAGCATAATATCGGGATGTGAAGCACATAGGTATAACAATGAACCAATCATAGAGCGATAAACCTTTTGATCAACAGGTTCACCATCTTTGGTCAAATCATTATGTCCACTAGTAGGCATGGGTGTAGACATACCTTTGCATTCTTGCATATTGAACTTCTTGAATAAGTCCTTGGTGTAATTTGTTTGAGAGACAAATGTACCTTCCTTAGTTTGCTTGATTTGCAACCCGAGAAAGAATTTGAGTTCACTCATCATAGACATCTCAAACTTCTCTGACATTAGCTTTCCAAACTTTTCACTAAAGAGAGGGTTAGTTGAACCAAATATGATGTCATCAACATAAATTTGGCATACAAATAGTTCTCCATTAACCCTTTTAGTAAAAAGAGTAGAATCAATTTTACCAATTTCAAAACCACTTGTAGTAAGGAACTTGGTCAAGCATTTATACCATGCTCTAGGAGCTTGTTTAAGACCATAAAGAGCTTTGTGAAGTTTCTAAACATGATTTGGTTTCTTAGGATTGACAAAGCCGGGAGGTTGTTTGACATAAACTTCCTCCTCTATTTCTCCATTTAGAAAAGCACTTTTAATGTCCATTTGGTACAAGGTGATATTATGGAGATTAGCATAGGAAAGTAAGATGCGAATGGACTCAAGTCTAGCAACGGGAGCATACGTCTCACCATAGTCCATACCTTCGACTTGTGTGTATCCTTGGGCGACGAGACGTGCTTTGTTGCGGACCACTTGTCCATCTTCATCTTGCTTGTTGCGAAACACCCATTTGGTACCAATGATGTTGTGGTTGTTGTCGGGCTTCTCAACCAATGTCCAAAATTGGTTTCTCTCAAAATTATGTAGCTCTTCATGCATAGCGTTTATCCAATCCGGATCTTCCAATGCTTCCTCAACCTTCATTGGTTCAATGCTAGAGATGAATGAATAGTTTTCACAAAAGTTAGCTAAACGAGTTTTTGAGCGAGTGATTCTCCCGGTTTGTATATCATTGAGGATTTGCTCGACGGGATGATCTTTGGCAATTCTTGCTCGAACTCGTGAGAGCTTTTGCTTGGGTCTTCGTTGAACATCTTCTTCATCTTGTTCTTCTTCTTGGCCTTCTTCATTGTTGACGTCGTCGTTCTCTTGTCGTGGTGGAGAAGGAGGTTGTTGATGTTCATCTTGACGTACTTCCTCGTTTTCTTCATCTTGGTGTGTCCCACTTGTGGATGCTTCCGTGTCGATTCTTGGTTCACCTTGTTGTGAAGTAGAAGCTTCCACTTGGACGGATGAAGTACTCTCCTTCACCTCTGTTGGACGAATTTTGCCAATGGACAAGTCTTGAATTGCTTCTGAAGGGTCTTTGTCTCCTACATCAATTGGCAATTGCTCTACTTGCGAGCCATTAGATTCATCAAACTTCACATCTACCGTCTCTTTAACCTTTCGGGTGAAATTGTTGTAGACACGGTAAGTGTGGGAGTTTGATCCATAACCAAGTATAAAACCTTCATGAGATTTAGGAGCAAACTTTGAACGACGATGCTTATCAAGAATGTAGCACTTTGAGCCGAATACTCGAAAGTATCCAACTTGAGGCTTGTTACCGGTGAGGAGCTCGTATGCCGTCTTTCCGAGTAGCTTGTGAAGATATAAGCAATTTGTTGCGTGACAAGCTGTCTCAACCGCTTCTGCCCAAAAGTGCTTTGGCGTCTTGTATTCATCAAGCATTGTTCTTGCCATTTCGATGAGCGTCTGGTTCTTCCTCTCAACAACTCCATTTTGTTGAGGTGTGTATGTAGCCGAGAACTCGTGTGAAATCCCTTCTTCGTCAAGAAAGGTGTCCACATTTGCGTTCTTGAACTCCGTTCCGTTGTCACTCCGAACCTTCTTGATCTTCACATCAAACTGATTTTGGGCTTTCCTAGCGAAGTTTCTGAATATCTTCTGGACCTGCGACTTGTCATTAAGAAAGAACACCCACGTAAATCTTGAAAAATCATCAACTATAACTAGACCAAAAGAATTTCCACCGAGACTCTTGTAGGCATTGGGACCAAAAAGATCCATGTGAAGCAGCTCGAGTGGCCTCCTTGTGGTCATGATGTTCTTCACGGGATGCCTTCCTCCAACCTGTTTACCTTCTTGACAAGCACTGCAAAGTCTATCCTTATCAAATATGACATCGTTAACTCCAAGGATATGATTTCCTTTAATAAGCTTGTCAAGGTTTCTCATGCCAACGTGACCTAGTCGTCTATGCCACAACCAGCCTTTTGAGGATTTAGCAAGAAAGCAAGTTTTAGGTTGTGCCTTTTTAGAGAAGTCGACAATGTAAAGATCACCTCTACGCATACCCGTAAAGACCATTTTATGATTGTCTCGACGAAATACTTGGCAATCTACCTCAGTAAATAGGACATTCAAACCGAAATCAGCAAGTCTAGATACTGAAAGTAGGTTGTAGCCAAGAGATTCAACGAGCATGACATTTTGAATGGAACTATCATGTGAGATGACCACCTTACCAAGGCCAACCACTTTACCCTTTGAATTATCACCAAAGGTGACATATTTTCGAGGGCCGTTGTTTTCAGCAAGTTCACGGAACATCTCTTCATCTCCGGTCATATGATCAGTGCATCCACTATCAAGAACCCATTCCTTTCCTCCTGATTCATATCCCCGAAGATTTGCCATGAGACCAAAATGTCTCATTGCATTATCAAGATCGGAGTCACTATCATCATCATAATATTCATGTTCATCATGATCTTGTGACTCATCATTTCCTAGAGAGGGTAATTCATTAGATAAATGATCAAAGTGGTTACTTTTATGAATTCTTATAGCTTTGAGTATGATATCATTAATGATTCCAACATCTCCTTTAGCATGCTTAAGATTGGCAAGTTCAAGAAGACATTTACGAAAACTAGGATCACTAGAGTTCATCTTACTCAAGGCAATAGATTTATGGAGAATTTCATCCAAAGTTTTCAAGGAATGATTGGGAAACCTTTCCTCAAGAAATTTCCATATAGTATAGGCGCAATTTTGAGTAGGCAAACTAGCAATCAGATTTTTGGGCAATCCTCTAATGATAAGCTCAATAGTTCTAAGATTGCGAATCATGTCAATATCTTCATCTAGGGTAGGATGCAAGGGATCAATGTGGGGTGCACAAGGGCTAGCAATATACTTGTTCAAATGATATTGATTGAAGATTACAAGCATCTCATTTTTCCACTCATGAAAATACTTTCCATCAAGAATAGGCACTCTATGTCTAAGACTCCCTAGAGTAGACACATCCATCTTCCTCCAATGGTGATTAAACCAAGGCAATGGAGACCAAACCTCTGATACCACTTGTAGGATCTAGAAGTAGATGTGTCTAGAGGGGGGTGATTAGACACTTAGAGCTAAAGTTGCAATTTTTAAGCTTTTTCGGTTCAAGTGGAGTTTAGGCACAATTTCAACACACACGATACATATCAAGCGAGCATGCAAAGAGTATATGAGCAGCGGAATGTAAAGCATGCAACTTGCAAGAATGTAAAGGGAAGGGTTTGGAGAGATCAAACGCAATTGGAGACATGGATGTTTTTCCCGTGGTTCGGATAGGTGGTGCTATCCTACATCCACGTTGATGGAGACTTCAACCCACGAAGGGTAACGGTTGCGCGAGTCCACACAGGGCTCCACCCAAGGGCAACGGTTGCGCGAGTCCACACAGGGCTCCACCCACGAAGGGTCCATGACGAAGCAACCACCCACAAAGGGTCCACAAAGAAGCAACCTTGTCTATCCCACCATGGCCATCGCCCACGAAGGACTTGCCTCACTAGCGGTAGATCTTCACGAAGTAGGCGATCTCCTTGCCCTTACAAACTCCTTGGTTCAACTCCACAATCTTGTCGGAGGCTCCCAAGTGACACCTAGCCAATCTAGGAGACACCACTCTCCAAGAAGTAACAAATGGTGTGTAGGTAATGAACTCCTTGCTCCTGTGCTTCAAATGATAGTCTCCCCAACACTCAACTCTCTCTCATAGGATTTGGATTTGGTGGAAAGAAGATTTGAGTGGAAAGCAACTTGGGAAGGCTAGAGATCAAGATTCATATGGTAGGAATGGAATGTCTTGGTCTCAACACATGAGTAGGTGGTTTTCTCTCAGAACATATGAGTAGGAATGGTGTGTGTGTTCTGATGGCTCTCTCATCGAATGAGAAAGAGGTGGAGGGATATATATAGCCTCCACACAAAATCCAACCGTTACACAGTTTTCCAATCTCGGTGGGACCGAATCAATAAACTCGGTCGGACCGAAAATGTAAACCTAGTGACCGTTAGGAATTTCGGTGGGACTGACATGCAACTCGGTAGGACCGATTCGGTTAGGGTTTGGGCATAACGTAATCTCGGTGAGACCGATTACACAAACTCGGTGAGACCGAATTTGGTAACTAGCTAACCAGAGAGTTGGTCAGGCAAACTCGGTGGGACCGATTTGCTCTTTCGGTGTGACCGAGTGGAACTCGGTGAGACCGAAAAGTTACAAAGGGGAAACACTGAGTTTACATTGCAATCTCGGTGGGACCGATTGCATATCTCGGTGGGACCGAGAATATTGCAATGGGTAACAGAGAGTTTGCAAGCCCATCTCGGTGAGACCGAGATCCTTATCGGTAGAACCGAATTGCTAGGGTTTGGCAGTGGCTAATGACAAGTGAAACTCGGTGGCGCCGGATAGGAAGAATCGGTAGGACCGAGTTTGGCTTAGGGTTTAGGTCATATGTGGATATGGGAAAGTAGTTGAGGATTTTGGAGCATATCATTAAGCACATGAAGCAAGAGGCTCATTAAGCAACACCTCATCCCTCCTTGATAGTATTGGCTTTTCCTATGGACTCAATGTGATCTTGGATCACTAAAATGTAAAAGTGAAGAGTCTTGAGCTTGAACCTTTAGCCAATCCCTTGTCCTTAGCATCTTGAAGGAGTTCCCACAACCTTTAGTCCATGCCACTCCATTGCTGAACTTATCTGAAACATGCTAGATAGAAGTGTTAGTCCAACAAGAGATATGTTGTCATCAATTATCAAAACCACCTAGGGAGCACTTGTGCTTTCAAGATATGCTCCAAAACCCTCAACCACTTTCTCATATCCACATATGTCCCAAACAAAAATCAAACTCGGCCCCACCGAAACTTTCTATCCGGCGCCACTCAGTTCAGTTGACATAGCCACTGCCACAAAACCCTAGTCTTTTCGGTCTCACCGATAGGGATCTCGGTCTCACCGAGATGGGATTGCAAACTCTCTGTTTCCCTTCGTAACGTTTCGGTCTAACCGAGATGAGCGATCGGTCCCACCGAGTTCGCAATGCAAACTCTCTGTTTCCCCTTCGTAACGTTTCGGTCTCAACCGAGATGAGCGAATCGGTCCCACCGAGTTTGCCTGACCAACTCTCTGTTTAGCTTATTACCAAAATCGGTCCCACCAAGTTTGTGTAATCGGTCTCACCGAGATTACGTTATGCCCTAACCCTAATGAAATCGGTTTCACCGAGTTGACATGTCTGGTCCCACCGACCAACACCTAAAATCTCCGAGTTGACATGTCGGTCCCACCGAAATCCTAACGTTCACATTTTGAACTAAATCGGTCCAACCGAGTTTCATTATTCGGTCCCACCGAGTTTGGTGATTTGGTGTAATGGTTAGATTTTGTGTGGAGGCTATAATACCCCTCCACCCACTCTTCATTCGTGAGAGAGCCATCAGAACAATGCCTACACTTCCATCATACATTTTCTGAGAGAGAACCACCTACTCATGTGTTGAGCAAGATATTCCATTCCAACCACAAATGAATCTTGATCTCTAGCCTTCCCCAAGTTGCTTTCCACTCAAATCATCTTTCCACCAAATCCAAATCATGTGAGAGAGAGTTGAGTGTTGGGGAGACTATCATTTGAAGCACAAGAGCAAGGAGTTCATCATCAACACACCATCTATTACCTTTTGGAGAGTGGTGTCTCCTAGATTGGTTAGGTGTCACTTGGGAGCCTCCGTCAAGATTGTGGAGTTGAACCAAGGAGTTTGTACGGGCAAGGAGATCGCCTACTTCGTGAAGATCTACCCTAGTGAGGCAAGTCCTTCGTGGGCGATGGCCATGGTGGGATAGACAAGGTTGCTTCTTCGTGGACCCTTCTGGGTGGAGCCCTCCTGGACTCGCGCAACCGTTACCCTTCGTGGGTTGAAGTCTCCATCAACGTGGATGTACGAATAGCACCACCTATCGAAACCACGCCAAAAATCTCCATGTCTCCAATTGCGTTTGCACACTCCAATCCCATCCCTTTACTTTCTTGCAAATTGCACGCTTTACTTTCCGCTGCTCATATACTCTTGCGCATGCTTGCTTGAATGTATTGTGATGTTTAAACTTGTGCTAAAACTCTACCTTAACTTGAAGAAAATAAAAACTGCAACTTTTTCTTTGTTAAGAGTCTATTCACCCCCTAGACACCTCTTCTCGATCCTTTCGATCATTTCAGTGAGCTTTGGATTGGAGATTGATGCCAGAGAAACCTTCTGAAACACAGAGAGGGAAAGTGTCGATAATCTTCTGACAAGTTCAGAGAAGGAATGTTGACTGGTTCTACAAACCTGGCATTCGATCTGCCGATCCACTACGTGGCATAGGCATAGTGAAATGCGTGGGCACATGGTAGTCGCCATACCCTCGTCATCCTGGTATCTCGCCAAGGCATCTGCCACAGTACTTCATGGTGGATTGAACAACCAAACTAAAACTTAAAAGACTATATACAGTAAGCTTTCTATATACATCTTACGTGGTAGAAAAATCTCATTTGTGCTTGGGGGGCTGCCCCCCTCAGAACTTCACGTAACTCTGTTGTTGGCTATTGATCTATCAAGCATGCTTGTGAGCATGTCTGTGTTCCGAAAACAAAAACAAAGCATGTCAGTCTTCCACTTACTGTGGTTGTTCTCCTCACACTCTGGAGTAATATCTCAAATGGACTGGTGATTTGTGTGTAACAGTTAGATTTTGTGTGGAGGCTATATATACCCCTCCACCCACTCTTCATTTGTGGAGAGAGCCATCATAACATGCCTACACTTCCAACATTCATTTTCTGAGAGAGAACCACCTACTCATGTGTTGAGACCAAGATATTCCATTCCAACCATATGAATCTTGATCTCTAGCCTTCCCCAAGTTGCTTTCCACTCAAATCATCTTTCCACCAAATCCAAATCGAGAGAGAGTTGAGTGTTGGGGAGACTATCATTTGAAGCACAAGAGCAAGGAGTTCATCATCAACACACCATCTATTACCTTTTGGAGAGTGGTGTCTCCTAGATTGGTTAGGTGTCACTTGGGAGCCTCCTCAAGATTGTGGAGTTGAACCAAGGAGTTTGTACGGGCAAGGAGATCGCCTACTCCGTGAAGATCTACCCTAGTGAGGCAAGTCCTTCGTGGGCGATGGCCATGGTGGGATAGACAAGGTTGCTTCTTCGTGGACCCTTCGTGGGTGGAGCCCTCCGTGGACTCGCGCAACCGTTACCCTTCGTGGGTTGAAGTCTCCATCAACGTGGATGTACGATAGCACCACCTATCGGAACCATGCCAAAAATCTCCGTGTCTACATTGCGTTTGCTCCGTCCAAACTCCTCCCTTTACCTTCATGTGCAATGTTTTACATTCCACTGCGATACTCTTAGACTTGCATGTGTAGGTTGATTGCTTGACTAGTGCTAAGTTGCTAAAATCTGCCAAGACTTAAAATTGGGAAAAGAGCTAGATTTTTATTTGGTCAAGTAGTCTAATCACCCCCCTCTAGACATACTTTCGATCCTACAAGTGGTATCAGAGCCTTTGGTCTCCATTTGCCTTGATTTCCATAGCTTTTGGTGATCATAGCCTTGGTTTCACAACCTAGGAGAGTATGGCGTCTAGCGAGGGAAATTACCACCATAGAGGTCCTTACTTTGATGGTACTAATTTTGCTAGTTGGAAGCATAAGATGAAAATGCATATTCTTGGACATAACCCCGCCGTTTGGGCTATTTGTGTATTGGCTTGCAAGGTGAATTCTTTGATGGGAGAGAACCGAACTGTGAAGTGATATGTCTCCAACATATACTATAATTTTTGATTGCTCCATGCTATATTATCTACTGTTTTGGACTATATTGGGCTTTATTTTCCACTTTTATATTATTTTTGGGACTAACCTATTAACCGGAGGCCCAACCCAGAATTGTTGTTTTTGCCTATTTCAGTGTTTCGGATAAACGGAATATCAAACGGAGTCCAAACGGAATAAAATCTTCGGGAACGTGATTTTCTCACCGAACGTGATCCAGGAGACTTGGACCCTGCTCCAAGGAACAAAAGAGGCGGTCACGAGGGTGGGGGCGCGCCCCCCTAGGGCGCGCCCCCTGCCTCGTGGGCCCCTCGGTGCTCCACCGACGTACTTCTTCCTCCTATATATACACATGTACCCCCAAACGATCAGAACAGGAGCCAAAAACCTAATTCCATCGCCGCAACTTTCTGTATCCACGAGATCCCATCTTGGGGCCCGTTTCGGAGCTCCGCCGGAAGAGGGTCGTCATCACGGAGGGCTTCTACATCATCATAGCCTCTCTGATGAAGTGTGAGTAGTTTACCTCAGACCTTCGGGTCCATAGTTAGTAGCTAGATGGCTTCTTCTCTCTCTTTGAATCTCAATACAAAGTTCCCCCCCTCTCTCATGGAGATCTATTGGATGTAATCTTGTTTTTACGGTGTGTTTGTTGAGATCGATGAATTGTGGGTTTATGATCAAGTCTATCTATGAATAATATTTGAATCTTCTCTGAATTCTTTTATGTATGATTGGTTATCTTTGCAAGTCTCTTCGAATTATCCGTTTGGTTTGGCCAACTAGATTGGTAGTTCATGCCATGGGAGAAGTGCTTAGCTTTGGGTTCGATCTTGCGGTGTCCTTACCCAGTGACAGAAGGGGCAGCAAGGCACGTATTGTATCGTTGCCATCGAGGATAACAAGATGGGGTTTATTTCATATTGCATGAATTTATCTCTCTACATCATGTCATCTTGCTTAAAGCGTTACTCTGTTTTTAACTTAATACTCTAGATGCATGCTGGATAGCAGTCGATGAGTGGAGTAATAGTAGTAGATGCAAAATCATTTCGATCTACTTGTCACGGACGCGATGCCTATATACATGATCATGCCTAGATATTCTCATAACTATGCTCAATTCTGTCAATTGCTCAACAGTAATTTGTTCACCCACTGTAGAATACTTATGCTCTTGAGAGAAGCCACTAGTGAAACCTATGGCCCCCGGGTCTATTCTCATCATATCAATCTCCATTACTTTAATCTTGCTTTGCTTTTTTACTTTGCCTTTACTTTTTACTTTGCATCTTTATACCAAAAATACCAAAAATATTATATCTATTAGATCTCACTCTCGTAAGTGACCGTGAAGGGCTTGACAACCCCTAATCGTGTTGGTTGAGAGTAGCTATCGCTTTGTGCATGTACGAGGGACTTGAGCGTGGGCTCCTACTGGATTGATACCCTGGTTCTCAAAAACTGAGGGAAATACTTACGCTACTCTGCTGTATCATCCCTTCCTCTTAGGGGAAAACCAACGCAAGCTCAAGACGTAGCAAGAAGAATTTGTGGCGCCGTTGCCGAGGCGTCTACGCAAAAAGTCAACATACCAAGTACCCATCACAATCCCTATCTCTCGCATTACATTATTTGCCATTTGCCTCTCGTTTTCCTTTACGCCCAATTCACCCTTGTAGTTTTATTTGCCCTCTCTCTCCCTATCCTCCCTCTCTATTTGCCCGTTTGCTTTTTGTTTGCTCGTGTGTTAGATTGCTTGTTTGTCACGATGGCTCAACCGAGATATGGTGATCTTCACCTTAAAAGGTTAGAGGAGATCGAAACAAATGTTAGGAAGTTTATGGTTTTGCAATTTGAGCATAATAATTTCTTTAGAAACGAGCTTAAGGAACAAAAAAGTTTTATGAGTTATATGAATAAAGAGCTTGATGATATGTCTAAAGAATTTGAGGGTATAAGATCCCAAATTGCTCGTCTAGAAAAAGTGACTGCTGAAATTTCAGACATGCAAGCCGCCTTAGTTAATAAGATGGCTACTAAACCGGATACCTATGAAAATCAAGATGAAGATCTAAAAGTTATTGATGTGTCTCCTATTAAATCTTTATTTTGCAATATGAATCTTGATGAAACTGAATATGATCTTTGAGGGAGTCCTGGATTAGGGGGTGTCCGGATAGCCGGACTATATCTTCGGCCGGACTCCTGGACTATGAAGATACAAGATTGAAGACTTTGTCCCGTGTCCGGAAGGGACTTTCATTGGCATGGAAGGCAAGCTTGGCGATACGGATATGTAGATCTCCTACCATTGTAACCGACTCCGTGTAACCCTAGCCCTCTCTGGTGTCTATATAAACCGGAGAGGTTTAGCCCGTAGGACGAACAACAATCATACCATAGGCTAGCTTCTAGGGTTTAGCCTCTCTGATCTCGTGGTAGATCTACTCTTGTACTACCCATATCATCAATATTAATCAAGCAGGACGTAGGGTTTTACCTCCATCAAGAGGGCCCGAACCTGGGTAAAACATCGTGTCCCCTGCCTCCTGTTACCATCCGGCCTAGACGCATAGTTCGGGACCCCCTACCCGAGATCCGCCGGTTTTGACACCGACATTGGTGCTTTCATTGAGAGTTCCTCTGTGTCGTCACTTTTAGGCCCGATGGCTTCTCCGATCATCAACAGCGATGCGATCCAGGGTGAGACTTTTCTCCCCGGACAAATCTTCGTATTCAGCGGCTTTGCACAGCGGGCCAATTCGCTTGGTCATCTGGAGTAGATTGAAAGCTACGCCCCTGGCCATCAGGTCAGATTTGGAAGTTTGAACTACACAGCCGACATCCGCGGAGACTTGATCTTCGACGGATTCGATCCACAGCCGAGCGCGCCGCACTGTCATGATGGGCATGATTTAGCTCTGCCGCCGAACAGTGCCTTGGAGGCCGCACCTGTGTCCGCTCCGACCCCTAGCTCGGAGCCGATTACACCAACCGAGGATGGGTGGTTAGACACGGCCTCGGGGGCTGCAATCTCTACGGTGATCGAGCCGAACACCAGCCCTATTCTCTGCGAAGCCTGTGACTCCAAGGAGCCGGACTCCTCTCCAGACTCCGAGCCCTCCGCACCCCGACCGATCGAACCCGATAGGGCGCCGATCATGGAGTTCACCACCGCGGACATATTTCAGCACTCGCCCTTCGGCGATATTCTGAATTCACTAAAGTCTCTCTCTTTGTCAGGAGAGCCCTGGCTGGACTATGGTCGGCAAGGTTGGGATGCGGATGATGAAGAAATTCAAAGCTCGCCCACCACCCACTTCATAGCCACTATCGATGATTTAACCGACATGCTTGACTTCGACTCCGAAGACATCGACGGTATGGACGCCGATGCAGGAGACGATCAAGAACTAGCGCCTATAGGGCACTGGAAAGCCACCTCGTCGTATGATATATACATGGTGGACACCCCAAAAGAAGGCAATGGCAATGGAACAACGGAGGATGACCCCTCCAAGAAGCAGCCTAAGCGCTGGCGTCAGCGGCGCCGCTCTAAATCCCGCCAAAACAAAAACGGTGATTCCGGCACGGGGGATAATAACACCCCGGACAGTGCCGAAGACAACCACCTCCAGCAAGATTCAGCACAGGATGATAGAGAAGCCAGCCCTCATGAGAGAGCGGCACACAGAGAGGTCGACGACGATAATTATATCCCTCCCTCCGAAGACGAGGCAAGCCTCGACGACGATGAATTTGTCGTGCCAGAGGATCCCGTCGAACAAGAGCATTTCAAACGCAGGCTTATGGTCACGGCGAGCAGCCTCAAGAAAAAACAGCAACAGCTTAGAGCTGATCAAGATTTGCTAGCCGACAGATGGACTGAAGTCCTTGCGGCCGAAGAGTATGAACTCGAACGCCCCTCCAAGAGCTACCCAAAGCGCAGGTTGCTACCCCAATTAGAGGAGGAAGCACCTAAACCTACATCACCAACGCATGATGCGGCTAACCGGCCACCCCGTGGCCGCGACAGAGAGGCCTCTCGGCCCTCCACTCAAGTCGCACCCTGGGGCCGCTCAAAAACTACCAAGGCATGGGAAAACGCGCCAGACCTGCGAGATATATTGGAGGACAAGGCAAGGCAAACAAGATCGATCTACGGATCACGTGGGCGCCCCACGGCACGAGACGGTACTCGTCACGCGGGATACAGTAAATCCGGCCGGGCCGAACACAGTAGACAAAGCTCGTTTGAGCTGCGTCGTGATGTAGCCCAATACAGAGGCGACACACACCCACTATGCTTCACAGATGAAGTAATGGATCATAAAATCCCCGAGGGTTTCAAACCCGTGAACATCGAATCATACGATGGCACAACAGATCCTGCGGTATGGATCAAGGACTATCTCCTTCATATCCACATGGCCCGCGGTGATGACCTACACGCCATCAAATACCTCCCACTCAAGCTTAAAGGACCAGCCCGACATTGGCTTAACAGCTTGCCAGCAGAATCAATTGGTTGTTGGGAGGACCTGGAAGCCGCATTCCTCGACAATTTCCAGGGCACTTATGTGCGACCACCAGACGCCGATGACATAAGCCACATAATTCAGCAGCCAGAGGAATCGGCCAAACAATTCTGGACACGGTTCCTAACCAAGAAAAATCAAATCGTCGACTGTCCGGACGCAGAGACCCTAGCAGCCTTCAAGCATAACATCTGCGTCGAGTGGCTTGCACGGCACCTAGGACAGGAAAAGCCGAAATCTATGGCAGCACTCACGACACTTATGACCCGCTTTTGCACGGGAGAAGACACCTGGCTAGCTCGTAGCAATAACATGACCAAGAGCACTGGTAATTCGGATACCAAGGACAGCAGTGGCAGGTCGCGTCGCAACAAGCAAAAGTGCTGCATTAATGGCGACAATGCTGCGGATACGGCAGTTAATGTCGGATTCAGAGGCTCTAAACCCGGTCAGCGGAAAAAGCCATTCAAAAGAAATACTCCGGGCCCGTCCAGTTTGGACCGAATACTCGACCGCTCATGCCAGATATATGGCACCCCCGAAAAACCAGCCAATCACACCAATAGGGATTGTTGGGTGTTCAAGCAGGCAGGCAAGTTAAATGTGAAAGCACAAGTGCTCCCTAGGTGGTTTTGATAATTGATGACAACATATCTCTTGTCGGACTAACACCTCTATCTAGCATGTTTCAGATAAGTTCAGCAATGGAGTGGCATGGACTAAAGGTTGTGGGAACTCCTTCAAGATGCTAAGGACAAGGGATTGGCTAAAGCTTCAAGCTCAAGACTCTTCACTTTTACATTTTAGTGATCCAAGATCACATTGAGTCCATAGGAAAAGCCAATACTATCAAGGAGGGATGAGGTGTTGCTTAATGAGCCTCTTGCTTCATGTGCTTAATGATATGCTCCAAAATCCTCAACTACTTTCCCATATCCACATATGACCTAAACCCTAAGCCAAACTCGGTCCTACAGATTCTTCCTATCCGGCGCCACCGAGTTTCACTTGTCATTAGCCACTGCCAAACCCTAGCAATTCGGTTCTACCGATAAGGATCTCGGTCTCACCGAGATGGGCTTGCAAACTCTCTGTTACCCATTGCAATATTCTCGGTCCCACCGAGATATGCAATCGGTCCCACCGAGATTGCAATGTAAACTCAGTGTTTCCCCTTTGTAACTTTTCGGTCTCACCGAGTTCCACTCGGTCACACCGAAAGAGCAAATCGGTCCCACCGAGTTTGCCTGACCAACTCTCTAGTTAGCTAGTTACCAAATTTGGTCTCACCGAGTTTGTGTAATCGGTCTCACCGAGATTACGTTATGCCCAAACCCTAACCGAATCGGTCCTACCGAGTTGCATGTCAGTCCCACCGAAATTCCTAACGGTCACTAGGTTTACATTTTCGGTCCGACCGAGTTTATTGATTCGGTCCCACCGAGATTGGAAAACTGTGTAACGGTTGGATTTTGTGTGGAGGCTATATATATCCCTCCACCTCTTTCTCATTCGATGAGAGAGCCATCAGAACACACACACCATTCCTACTCATATGTTCTGAGAGAAAACCACCTACTCATGTGTTGAGACCAAGACATTCCATTCCTACCATATGAATCTTGATCTCTAGCCTTCCCAAGTTGCTTTCCACTCAAATCTTCTTTCCACCAAATCCAAATCCTATGAGAGAGAGTTGAGTGTTGGGGAGACTATCATTTGAAGCACAGGAGCAAGGAGTTCATTACCTACACACCATTTGTTACTTCTTGGAGAGTGGTGTCTCCTAGATTGGCTAGGTGTCACTTGGGAGCCTCTGACAAGATTGTGGAGTTGAACCAAGGAGTTTGTAAGGGCAAGGAGATCGCCTACTTCGTGAAGATCTACCGCTAGTGAGGCAAGTCCTTCGTGGGTGATGGCCATGGTGGGATAGACAAGGTTGCTTCTTCGTGGACCCTTTGTGGGTGGTTGCCTCTTCGTGGACCCTTTGTGGGTGGAGCCCTGTGTGGACTCGCGCAACCGTTGCCCTTGGGTGGAGCCCTGTGTGGACTCGCGCAACCGTTACCCTTCGTGGGTTGAAGTCTCCATCAATGTGGATGTAGGATAGCACCACCTATCCGAACCACGGGAAAAACATCCATGCCTCCAATTGTGTTTGATCTCTCCAAACCCTTCCCTTTACATTCTTGCAAGTTGCATGCTTTACATTCCGCTGCTCATATACTCTTTGCATGCTCGCTTGATATGTATCGTGTGTGTTGAAATTGTGCCTAAACTCCACTTGAACCGAAAAAGCTTAAAAATTGCAACTTTAGCTCTAAGTGTCTAATCACCCCCCTCTAGACACATCTACTTCTAGATCCTAAAAGATGCCAGTGGACAGAAAGGTTTTCCCCCACAAGTGCGGACGGTGAACATGATATACGCAACCCACGTCCCCAAGAGGGAGCGGAAGTGTGCGCTAAGGGACGTATACGCGATGGAGCCAGTCGCCCCAAAGTTCAACCCATGGTCTTCCTACCCGATCACTTTTGATCGAAGGGACCACCCCACTAGCATCCATCATGGCGGATTCGCCGCATTGGTTCTAGACCCAATTATTGACGGATTTCACCTCACTAGAGTCCTTATGGACGGCGGCAGCAGCCTGAACCTGCTTTACCAGGATACAGTGTGGAAAATGGGCATCGATCCCTCGAGGATTAAACCTACTAGAACGACCTTTAAAGGCATCATACCAGGTGTAGAGGCCAACTTTACAGGCTCAGTTACACTTGAAGTGGTCTTCGGATCTCCGGATAATTCCCGAAGCGAGGAGTTAATCTTCGACATAGTCCCGTTCCGCAGTGGCTACCACGCATTGCTCAGGCAAACCGCATTTGCCAAGTTCAATGCGGTGCCGCACTACGCATACCTCAAGCTCAAGATGCCAGGCCCTCGAGGAGTCATCACGGTCAATGGAAACACCGAACGCTCTCTCTGAACGGACGAGCATACGGCGGCTATCGCAGCGGAAGTACAAAGCAGCCTCTCAAGGCAATTCTCCAGTCCGGCCATTAAACGTCTAGACACCGTCAAGCGCGCCCGGAGTAACCTACAACAAGACCGTCTGGCACGTTCCGAGCAAGCGTAGCAATGCGACCCCAACCCCAGCCCTCGCGAACTTGCGAAACCAGTGTTGCGCGTACATAACTACGCTCTATAAATACCATGGGCATAGGGGGAGGGGCACCATCCTGGCACGCCCGAAATGCGGCTTAAACCGCACTAGGGGCTGCCGATTTCTTAAATTTTCTCTTATTTTCAGGACTCCATTCTTCGGAAGGCTTGTCCGGCAGTACAATTGCCGCACAAACGATACAACCAGGGAAGCAGAAAGCTACGCCGCACTACGGAACTCTAAGGTGGTCTCTATAACGAGCAGTATACCTGTTTCGCATAACATTCCGCAGCTCGCCCTTGGAAAGGACATATTTGATAGTCCCATCTTTTGCTTATCGCACTATTTGTATCGTTCTGCTTTGATCGCAGCTTTTTTAAATAAACAATGCATAGCTTCCGTCTATTATTGCATTACCTCTTTTTTTACGAATATATGTTCATTAATGACATGTTGCACCCGTACACTTTGGTACGGCCAATACGCCAGGGGCTTAAGTACCCCACAACATGGTGTGAGAAGTTCGAACACTTTCACAAGTGCGGCACCCCGAACTTATAGCATTATATGCATCGGCTCCGAATCATGTCTTGGGTCAATAGTTGGGTCTGCCCGGCTCCTATGTTTTGGTACCTTACGTTCCGTTATATCGGCTAAGGTAGCACTAGGAGAACTACTGCGATTGTGCCCCAGTTGAGCTGGGCTAAGCACCTCAGTAGAGAAAGCTAAAACTGACCGTCATGATGAGGCGAGAGTTGGTCGCTGTTCGAGAGGTTTTCGAGTCCCTAAAGACTTATGCCGCTTAGAGCAAGGAGTCGGCTTTGTCCGGCCTAGGCGTGGATAGCGCCCCGAACTCGGTCTTCCGAACACTAGGGGCTTCGCCGAAATTTAAAATTATAGAATTCTATGGCTAAGTAAGAGTGTTCAAGCATTATAGTCTGATTGCCTTGTTCGTTGTGTTGAGCGCCTCCCTCGAAGGACCCAAGAATGGGAAAAAGAGCGCTCATGTTTATCCCGAACACCCCAGCACTCGTGCCATGGGGGCAGAAGCTGACGACTCACCATCTCTCAAATTTGATAAACGGCCGCACAGAAGGTAATATTTTAAATTCAAAAAGCATTGCTTAGCACACATGAACAAATTTTCAGCGCACAGGACAAAACGAGCGAGTTCACTAAAAAATTACATTCATGGAACATTCATCCGCCACAAGGCGGGCACCCTTCAGAACGCCCTCATAATACATCTCGGGCTTGCGATGCTCCTTGCCCGGCGATGGCCCGTCCTTCACAAGCTTCTCAGCATCCAGCTTGCCCCAGTGCACCTTCGCATGGGCAAGCGCCCTATGGGCACCCTCGATGCATACGGAGCGCTTGATGACTTCGAGCCTTAGACATGCCTCCACCAGCCGCCTCACCAGCCCGAAGTAGCTCCTAGGCATGGCCTCTCCAGGCCACAGCCGGACTATTAGGCCCTTCATGGCCTGTTCGGCCACCTTATGGAGCTCGACCAGCTGTTTCAGCTGGTCGCTTAAGGGTACCGGCTGTTCGGGCTCAGCATACTGAGACCAGAACACCTTCTCCGTCGAGCTTCCCTCCTCGGCTCGGTAGAAGGCGGCGGCATCCGACACGCTACGGGGCAAGTCTGCGAATGCTCCTAGAGAGCTCCGGATTCGGGTAAGTGACAAGTAATTCACTTTTACGTGCTTGCTTTGCATAAAGAAAGCTTTACCCGCCGCTATCTTTTTTATTGCCTCAACCTCCTGGAGGGCCTTCTGGGCTTCGGCCTTGGCAGACTTGGCATCTTCAATGGCCACCGCGAGCTCAGACTCTCGCGTCTTCGAGTCAAGCTCCAAACTCTCATGTTTTTTCATGAGAGCCTGGAGCTCTTGCCGCACCTCGCCAACCTGTGTCTCATGCTTCTCCCGCTCGGTGCGCTCCGTGGCTGCCCTCTTTTCGGCCTCGGACAGCGCTTGCTTAAGGGTCGCCACCTCAGTTGTGGCCCCTACAATAGCCGCGTTAATCCTGTCACTTTTTGCAATTGCACCTTTCACATATTTCAATAAGGTATTTCTTACCTTCCTTCTCCTCGAGCTGCTGCTTGGCTAGGCCGAGATCTTGCTCGGACCGCTCGAGGTTCTGCTTCAGCGTATCCACCTCCGCAGTCAGTGCGGCGGAGGCCAGCAGCGAAGCCTGCATACGCATATTGACTTGATCATGTTAGACTCCTGCGAATGTTATTAGATCCTCTATTCGGCTTTTCTTTCCGAACGCCGAACAGAGCATCAGGGGCTACTGTCTATGCGGTAATATTTTTACATATTCTTTACTTACCTCAAAGCCTGTTAGAAGGCTGGCACAGGCTTCAGTCAGTCCGCTCTTGGCGGACTGAACCTTCTGGATCACCGCACTCATAATAGTGCGGTGCTCCTCGTCGATGGAGGCGCCGTTAAGTGTCTCCATTAAACTGTCTGGTGCCTCCGGTTGGACGGAGGTCACCGGCTCGGTAGGCTTGCTCCTCTTCGAAGGAGGCTGCCTACCGGAGTCCAGAACCGTTGAAGGTTCTGGCGCGGTGTCCGGCTCAAGGCCGGACTTGGAGCCCTTGGGGGTTCTATCCCCTTTACACCTGGAGTCCGGGAGGTTGCCTTGCGGCGCCTCTAGGACCACCTCCTCTTGGCTTGGAACCTGTTGGGACGCCACCTCGGCGCCGTCCGTAGGGTGGGGGGAGGAAGCCGTCGGAAGCGAATTCACATCCGACGAATCCAGGGAGCCGCTCGACGACTCATCGACCTTGGCCTTGGGCGGACTGCACAATCATGTTCGACGTAAGGAAAAACTGTGCAATGGGGGAATACTATGAATCACTCTGGTATCCGGATACTTACGATCTCGCCAGGGGCTTGGCCCTGTGCGGCCACTCCTCTTCGTCGTCGTTGGAGTTGGTGGGGTAGTCCGGAGGAGGGGTCTTCCCCCTCTTGGACCCTTCGGCCTCCCCGGTTGGGGCGGCCTTCCTTTTCTTCCCTCCCCCCGCTGGAGGGGGAGAGGTCTCTTCTTCCTCCTCCTCATCTTCATGGGAGGAGTGCGCCTTGGAGTCGTCGGATGATGGATCCGACACCTCCTGGCGCCGGTCACTCTTTCGAGTCCCCGTGTCCTTCTTCTTGGCCTTCTTCTCCGGCACCACGTAGGGTGCCGGAACCAGCAGCTTCGCCAAGCGAGCGTCCGCTGGGCCTTTGGGCAAAGGTGCCGGACAGTTGATCTATCCGGACGTCTCCTGCCAATCCTGTCAAAGGTAAGGGAGCTTAGATCCCGCATGGAGTCAAACTATGAAAAACTAATACCCTGTAAAAGGTAAAAACAGCTTACCGCACGAGCGTGACGCTGCGTGCTGAATCCGCGATCCTCGGTAGCGGATGCGGGGGCCTCGGCGCCCTTGAAAAGCACCTTCCAGGCATCTACGTACGTCGTGTCGAAGAGCCTTCTCAGAGTTTGGTGCCACGCCGGGTCGAACTCCCACAGGTTGAATGCCTGTTGTTGACACGGGAGGATCCGGCGGATGAGCATAACCTGGACTACGTTGACAAGTTTGAGCTTCCTGTCCACCAGGGTTTGGACGCATGTTTGGAGTCCGGTCAGCTCTCCTTTTTTACCCCACGACAGGCCCGTCTCTTTCCAGGAGGCGAGCTGCGTAGGGGGTCCGGATCGGAACTCGGGGGTTGCGACCCATTCAGGGTCGCGCGGCTCGGTGATGTAAAACCACCCCGACTGCCACCCCTTTAGGGACTCCACGAAGGAGCCCTCGAACCATAGGGCGTTGGGCATCTTGCCCACCATGGCGCCTCCGCACTCCGCTTGGGTGCCGCACACCACCTTCGGCTTGACATTGAAAGTCTTGAGCCATAGGACGAAATGGGGGCGGATGCGGAAGAAAGCCTCGCACACGAGGACAAAGTTCGGCGCTAGATCGTGGAAATCCAGGCCATAGTAGAACATGAGCCCCCGGACAAATGGGTGGAGAGGGAAGCCCAGTCCGTGGAGGAAATGGGGGAGGAACACCACTCTCTCATGGGGCCTAGGGGTGGGGATGAGCTGCCCCTCTACAGGAAGCCGGTGCGCAATGTTGTTAGACAAGTATCCGGCCTTCCTCAGTCTTTTGATGTGTCCCTCCATGATGGAGGAGACCATCCACTTGCCTCCCGCTCCGGACATGGCTGGAGAAGGTTGAGGTGGGGTGTGCGGACATGGGCGCTGGAGCTCGAGTGCGCGGAAATGGATAGGCAAAGGAGGAAGAAGGCGTGGATGAAAAGGCGGATCCTTATCCCCTTATATGGGCGGATGCGACTATGCGCCCCCACCAACCTGGT
The DNA here is from genome assembly GCF_003073215.2 of Triticum urartu. NCBI lineage: Eukaryota > Viridiplantae > Streptophyta > Magnoliopsida > Poales > Poaceae > Triticum > Triticum urartu. The sequence goes on from NC_053025.1 coordinate 144,491,760, forward strand.
AAAACTCGCTTATCTCCAAAGCGACGTAGTCAATGGCGCGGTTGGGTTTCCCACGCCCGTATTGATGAGAATCCCGGAATAAGGGGACACGATCTCTGCTTTAACAAAACGTGCCAAGGAAACCGCCTCGCTAAACGCGCTGAGGTGGGACGGTAAAACGATTCGAATAAAGACTTGGCCGTGGTGTGATGTCACACTATGGAATACGTCAGCAGATTAGATTTGTGTAAATATTATTCTCTCTATGGCAATATGTGGAAACTTATTTTGCCGAGCCGGACACAACCTTGGTGTTCAAAATTTTCTGTGAAGTACTTGGAGGAGGAACCCGCCTTGCAATGCCGAAGACAATCTGCGCGCCGGACTCGTCGTCATTGAAGCCTGGTTCAGGGGCTACTGAGGGAGTCCTGGATTAGGGGGTGTCTGGATAGCCGGACTATATCTTCGGCCGGACTCCTGGACTATGAAGATACAAGATTGAAGACTTCGTCCCGTGTCCGGAAGGGACTTTCCTTGGCGTGGAAGGCAAGCTTGGAGATACGGATATGTAGATCTCCTACCATTGTAACCAACTCTGTGTAACCCTAGCCCTCTCCGGTGTCTATATAAACCGGAGAGGTTTAGTCCATAGGACGAACAACAATCATACCATAGGCTAGCTTCTAGGGTTTAGCCTCTCTGATCTCGTGGTAGATCCACTCTTGTACTACCCATATCATCAATATTAATCAAGCAGGACGTAGGGTTTTACCTCCATCAAGAGGGCCCGAACCTGGGTAAAACATCGTGTCTCCTGCCTCCTGTTACCATCCGGCCTAGACGCACAGTTCGGGACCCCCTACCCGAGATCCGCCGGTTTTGACACCGACAATCTTCCTTTGCCTAGAAGGCGTTCTAAAAATTCAGAGTGTTTAGATCTTAATGATGAAATTGATGAAAGTGATATTGAAAGAAATAAAAATCTAGATGTTAATAAACCCACTATATTGGATTTCAAGGAATTTAATTATGAAAGTTGCTCTTTAATTGATTATATTTCCTTGTTGCAATCCGTGCTAAATTCTCCACATGCTTATAGTCAAAATAAAGCCTTCACCGAACATATTGTTGATGCCTTGATGCAATCTTATGAAGAAAAACTTGAGTTGAAAGTTTCTATCCCTAGAAAACTCTATGATGAGTGGGAACCAACTATTAAAATTAAAATTAAAGATCATGAGTTTTATGCTTTGTGTGATTTGGGTGCTAGTGTCTCTACTATTCCCAAGACTTTGTGTGCTCTACTAGATTTCCGTAACTATGATGATTGCTCTCTAAACTTGCATCTTGCGGATTCCACTATTAAGAAACCTATGGGAAGGATTAACGATGTTCTTATTGTTGCAAATAGGAATTATGTGCCCGTAGATTTCATTGTTCTTGATATAGATTGCAATCCTTCTTGCCCTATTATTCTTGGTAGACCTTTCCTTAGAACGGTTGGTGCGATTATTGATATGAAGGAAGGGAATATTAGATTTCAATTTCCATTAAAAAAGGGCATGGAACACTTTCCAAGAAAGAAAATAAAATTACCATATGAAACTATCATGAGAGCCACTTATGGATTGCCTACCAAAGATGGCAATACCTAGATCTATCCTCGCTTTTATGCCTAGCTAGGGGCGTTAAACGATAGCGCTTGTTGGGAGGCAACCCAATTTTATTTTTATTCCTTGCCTTTTGCTCCTGTTTAGTAATAAATAAATTATTTAGCCTCTATTTTGGTTGTGTTTTTTTGTGTTTAATTAGTGTTTGTGCCAAGTAGAACCATTGGGAAGACTTGGGGAAAGTCTTGTTGAACTTGCTGTAAAAAACAGAAACTTTAGCGCTCACGAGAACTGCTGTCATTTTTATTTGAAGAGTGATATTTAGTTAATTCTTTTTGCAGATGATTAATAGATAAATTCCTCACGTCCAACAATTTCCCCTCGTGGACAGGTGGAGGCCCCCCTGACGTGGATCTTCCTTCTAGTATTTTTTATATATTCTAAAATAATTCTCCTTTGATTTTCAGGTCATTCCGAGAACTTTTATTTCTGCACAAAAATAACACCATGGCAATTCTGCTGAAAACAGCGTCAGTCTGGGTTAGTTCCATTCAAATCATGCAAGTTAGAGTCCAAAACAAGGGCAAAAGTGTTTGGAAAAGTAGATACGGCGGAACGTATCAACTCCCCCAAGCTTAAACCTTTGCTTGTCCTCCAGCAATTCAGTTGATAAACTGAAAGTGATAAAGAAAAACTTTTACAAACTATGTTTGCTCTTGTTGTTGTAAATATGTAGAGCCAGCATTCAAGTTTTTAGCAAAGATTATGAACTAACCATATTCACAATAACATTTAGGTCTCATGTTTACTCATATCAGTGGCATAATCAACTAGCGAGCAATAATAATAAATCTCGGATGACAACACGTTCTCAAAACAATCATGATATGATATAACAAGATGGTATCTCGCTAGACCTTTCTAAGACCGCAAAACATAAATGCAGAGCACCTTTAAAGATCAAGGACTGACTAGACATTGTAATTCATGGTAAAAGAGATCCAATCAAGTCATACTCAATGTAAACTAATAGTAATGGATGCAAATGACAGTGGTGCTCTCCAACTGGTGCTTTTTAATAAGAGGAGGATGACTCATCATAAAAGTAAATAGATAGGCCCTTCGCAGAGGGAAGCAGGGATTTGTAGAGGTGCCAGAGCTCGATTTTGAAATAGATATGAATAATATTTTGAGCGGTATACTTTCATTGTCAACATAACAACCGAGAGATGGCGATATCTTCCATGCTACACACATTATAGGCGGTTCCCAAACAGAATGCTAAAGTTTATACTCCCCCTCCACCAACAAGCATCAATCAATGGCTTGCTCGAAACAATGAGTGCCTCCAACTAACAACAATCCCGGAGGAGTTTTGTTTTCAATTATTTTGATTTGATTTGCATAAAGCATGGGACTGGGCATCCCGATGACCAGCCATGTCCTCGTGAGTGAGGAGCGAAGTCCACTCCTCTTGAGAATAACCCGCCTATCTTGGAAGATACAGACAACCCTAGTTGATACATGAGCTATTCGAGCATACAAAATAGAATGTTTATTTGAAGGTTTAGAGTTTGGCACATACAAATTTACTTGGAACGGCAGGTAGATACCGTATATAGGTAGGTATGGTGGACTCATATGGAATAACTTTGGGGTTTATGGAATTGGATGCACAATCAGTATTCCCGCTTAGTACAAGTGAAGGCTAGCAAAAGACTGGGAAGTGACCAGCTAGAGAGCAAGAATAGTCATGAACATGCATTAAAATTAATCAACACCGAATGCAAGCATGAGTAGGATATAATGCACCATGAACATAAATATCGTAGAGGCTATGTTGATTTTGTTTCAACTACATGCGTGAACATGTGCCAAGTCAAGCCACTCGAATCGTTCAAAAGAGGATACCACTGTATCATACCACATCACAACCATTTTAATATCATGTTGGCATGCAAGGTAAACCATTATAAGCTCCTATCTAATTAAGCATGGCATAAGCAACTATAATCTCTAATTGTCATTGCAAACATGTTTATTCATAATAGGCTGAATCAGGAACGATGAACTAATCATATTTACAAAAAACAAGAGAGGTCGAGTTCATAGCAGCTTTTCTCATCTCAATAAGTTTATCATATAATCATTATTATTGCCTTTCACTTGCATGACTGAACGATGTGAATAATAATAATAGTGCACGTGCATTGGACTAAGCTGGAATCTGCAAGTAGTCAATTCAAGAGAGAAGACAAGGTAATATGGGATCTTTGTCAGATCAACAATAATGCATATAAGAGATACTTTAACATTTTAATTATGGTCTTCTCCTCTCGACCCCCAAAGAAAAGAAATAAAACTATTTACACGGGAAAGCTCCCAACAAGCAAGAGAAGAACGAGAAATCTTTTTGGGTTTTCTTTTTAATTACTACTACAGCATGGAAAGTAAACTAATTAAAAGCTACAAATATTTTTTTGTTTTTCTTAAGGTTTATAACACACAAGAAGAAAGCATAAAAGGGAAATAAACTAGCATGGATGATACAATGAAAAAGTATGTGCACCGACAACTAGCAATGAGTGTGTGAACATGAATGTAATGTCGGTGAGAAATACATACTCCCCCAAGCTTAGGCTTTTGGCCTAAGTTGGTCTATGGCCACGGCTGGCCTGGCGGATATCGATAGTAATAGTTGGGGTCATACTGTGAAGAAGCCTCGGATTGCCACTGGTTGGCAATCACCCCCGGATCCCACTGGTAATCAGACTGTCGTGGAGGATCAAATTGTGGTTCCGGCTCTGGCTCTGTAGCTGATGTAGGGTTCCGGTAGGCGTGAATGGCCTCCAACGGGACAAGGTACTTGCTTGCAGATAAATCAAACAAGGAAGGAGCAGGCAAGGTAATAGTCTCAGGATGATTTTTACCAAATATTAATTTGTACTTAAGCGCCTTTCCCTATTCTTAACAATAAAATCATGTGCTACCATACTCTTATAATCTAGATAAACAGGAGGCAACAATTTTTCTTCTTTCTCATAATGCCTAATAGGTATGTTAAAATGTGCAGCAAGGCGCAAGGCAAAGATGCCTCCAAGGACGGGGCCCCTTAGTACGGTTAAGATTTAACCGCTTTGCAACAATAGCGCCCAAACTAAATATGTCATCACGAAATAAGGCATGGCACAAAATAACAATATCAGGGGCACTCAGGTTTCCATAGTTTCCGCGCTCAGTTAAGCATCTACTAGCAAATATAGCAAAGTAACGTAGAACAGGAAAGTGTATGCTAGTAATTCGTGCGTCAAAAACCTTCCTCGTTTCCCCTACAACAATGGTATCAATAAACCCATCCACATCGTCACGATGTGGTTCCTCTACACTGCCCTCAAAAGGGATCAAACAAACCCGACAAAAATCACGAAGTGACATCTCCTTATGCTCATCATATAAATAAAATTCCACCGTAGGTGGTGAGCTCCTAGCATGGAAATGAAAGTTTTGCACAAAGATATTGGTGAGTAAGAGATACTGTTCGCGTTGGTCGTGGAGGAAGGCGGTGAGGCCTGCATACTCAGCCAATTCATAGAAATCATCATAAATCCCGGCTGCTCTCAAGAAATTATCACAAGGGCATTCACACGGCCGAACCTCCGCGGTGCGAGGGAGATTATACTTGGGCCTCTTATCCACCTCACTTTGCTTATCCTTCGAGCTTCGGCTGGATGAGCCCCTCAAAAATCTCTTCATCTTTTTCTGAAAATATGTGAAATTTTTAGTAACTTCAAAATAAAAGTGAACCAAACTCAACAAAATTGATAGCAACTACTCGCACAAGTGCCTAGAGGATATATCATGCATTAAAACCACTTTTGACCATATAAATTTGACATGCAAGCTCAAGAATAGGGTCACCTAAGCAGCAAAAATATGCAATGAATAATGCACTAGAACAAAAACTAATTGGACCATTGGAGGAGTCACATACCAAAGAACAATCCCCCAAAGCAGTTTTGTGAATGGAGCTTTGAGCTAGGAGATCGAAAATGGCAGCAAGATGAGCTTGGACTCGGGTTTGAGCTGGTTAGTGATGTTTGTGGGAGGAAGAAGGAATGTGTGGTAGCAGAATAAGTGGAGGGGAGCCACCATGGCCCACGAGGCAGGGGGCGCCCAGGGGGTAGGGTGCACCCTGGACCCTCGTGGCCAGGTGCTTGCTCCCCCTGCTGTGTTCTCAGTGCCAGATATTCTCAAATATTCCAGAAAAAATCATATTTAAATTTCAGGGCATTTGGAGAACTTTTATTTTCGGGGTATTTTTTATTGCATGGATTATTCAGAAAACAGACAGAAATTACTATTTTTTGCTTTATCTATACCTACTATTAAATGGGTGATTGCTTCTTACTCCCAAACTTTCGTCCGTTTCGTCCGTCCGTCACAGTAATAATTTTCGTACGTGCAGCTCACTCACCAGCACGATCGCTTGAGGCCTCGCCCTGTGCGCCCGCTCCCTGTGCCTAAGTGGGCCTCAAAGCAACAAATTGGCCCAGCTATTTTTTCCTCAAAAAAATAAATTGGCCCAGCTATTTTTTCCTTAAAAAAATAAATTGGCCCAGCTATTTTCATATGTCGTTTCCTCTCCTGCACGCACACATCGTTCCCCCGCTCCACCCCCCCCCCCCCCCCCCCCCCCCCCCCCCCCCCCCCCCCCCCCCCCCCCCCCCCCCCCCCCCCGCATAAATCGTTCCCAACCTCCAGTCCAGCGCCAACAGGAGAAACCAACTAAGCTAGCTTACACAACTTTGATGAGCTTTAGGTTCTTCGCCAAATTAAATAGTACCATATCGCTTATCTATACCAAGTCCAACCAGTTTTTATAGGTCTGCGAATTGACTCTAAAAGAAGCTACGTTGAGAAAACAAAAGGAGGAGTCAGCCCGCTCCAAGGAGGAGTGGCATGTACACGAATTATTATGGGGAGGAAATATGAAGGCATAAGAAAGGAGCGGCATCTACTACATAGGTTATTGGAAGCAAACAAAATGGAGAATACCTGCCATGCTTGAACAGAGAAGGAGCGGACTGTTAATTATGTGGTGGGATCCATAACATTAATGGGTTGGCTAATTAACGTGTGCTGCCTACCTCTAAGGGAAAAATTGAAAGAGATTGGTTCTGTGTGCTTTCACCGAATAGAGAAACAGAGAGAGACTGATATGAGTAACACACATAATGCTATGTCTCTACTTAATCCTTCCTAAATTATGAACGATTTTGTATAACTTGGTTGTACTCACCAAAACCAAATGCCTAATGTTTTAGTTTGTGGTGTTAAGGTTCACAAAAGATGAATATACGAGTATATCATATTTAGACGGATGTGTCATTGGCGGTGGGATCCACCATGCCTCCATGGCCACATGAAGAAGAGTGGTTTAAAAAATCCACTATATTATGTGTTGTGCATATGGATACTAAAATTATATGTTTACGACATTGATGTTGACAGCTAATATATTTATGCACCCGTTGCAACGCACGGGCCCTTTCCTAGTTTAATATAAATAACAGAAAGTAAAAAGAGGGTACAGAGATTTGTGTTTTCTAAATTCATCCATATCATGCTCATCAAATGGAATCCACTAACAAGGTTGATTAGGTCTTGTTAACAAACTCATTTCGAATAACATCGAACCGGAGAATTTTCGAATAACACTAGGTTACCTCAACGGGGATATGCACGTCCCCAATAATAAGAATATCATATTTCTTCTTGATAGTAGGTAGAGGAAATTCAAAACCTCCAAAAATAATCGATGGCATTTTTCCAATAGATTTTATATTATGAACTTGAGGTTGTTTCCTCGGAAAGTGTACCATATGCTCGTTGCCATTAAATGAAAAGTGACATTGCCTTTGTTGCAATCAATAACATCCCCTGCAGTATTCAAAAAGGGTCTTCCAAGAATAATAGACATACTATCGTCCTCGGGATATCAAGAATAACAAAGTCCATTAACATAGTAACGTTTGCAACCACAACAGGCACATCCTCACAAATACCGACAGGTATAGTAGTTGATTTATTAGCCATTTGCGAAGATATTTCAGTAGGTGTCAACTTATTTAAAATCAAGTCTACGATATAAAGAGAGAGGCATAACACTAACACCGGCTCCAAGATCACATAAAGCAGTTTTAACATAGTTTCTTTTAATGGAGCATGGTATAGTTGGTACTCCGGGATCTCCTAGTTTCTTAGGTATTCCACCCTTAAAAGTATAATTTGAAAGCATGGTGGAAATTTCAGCTTCCGGTATCTTTCTTTTATTAGTAACAATTTCTTTCATATACTTAGCATAAGGATTCATATTGAGCATATCAGTTAATCGCATACGCAAAAAGATAGGTCTAATAATTCAGCAAAGCGCTCAAAATCCTCATCATCCTTTTTCTTGGATGGCTTAGGAGGAAAAGGCATGGGTTTCTGAACCCATGGTTCTCTGGAAGCATCAGTTAGTCCATTATAAAAGATATCAAGTAAATCATTTTTCTTAAGGGGATGATCAAGCAAAGCATTAAGTAATTGGAGAATCCTCCCCCAAGCTTGTGGGAGACTCTCTCTTCAATTTGCACAAAATTATATATTTCCCTTAAAACAACTTGTTTCTTATGAGCGGGGAAATATTTAGCAGAGAAGTAATAAATCATATCCTTTGGACTACGCACACAACCAGGATCAAGAGAATTAAACCATATCTTAGCATCACCCTTTAATGGGAGCGGAAATAATTTAAGGATATAATAATAGCAAGTTTTCTCATCATTAGTGAACAGGGTAGCTATATCATTTAATTTAGTAAGATGTGCCACAACAGTTTCAGATATATAGTCATAGAAAGGATCAGATTCAACTAAAGTAATTATCCTAGGATCAACAGAGAAATCATAATCCTTATCAGTAACAAAGATAGGTGAAGTAGCATAAGCAGGATCATATTTCATTCTAGCATTCAAAGTTTTTTTGTTTCGGCTTAGCTAAAAGCTTCTTAAGATCACACCTATCGTTGCAAGCAAGAAAATCTCTAGTAGTTTCTACATCCATAACATAGCCCTCAGGCATAACAGGTAATTCATATCTAGGGGGAGAATCCTCATCATCACTTTCATGAATATTATCAGTTTCAATGATTTCATTCTCTCTAGCCCTAGCAAGTTGTTCATCAAGAAATTCACCAAGTGGCACAGTAGTATCAAGCATAGAAGTAGTTTCATCATAAGTATCATGCTTAGCAGAAGTGGCATCATCAATAACATGTGACATATCAGAATTAATAGCAGAAGCAGGTTTAGGTGTCGCAAGCTTACTCAAAACAGAAGGTGAATCAAGTGCAGAGCTAGATGGCAGTTCCTTACATCCCCTCGTAGTTGAGGGATAGATCTTGGTTCTTGGACCTTTCAAGTTCTTCATAATGATAAGCAGATATAAATCCCAAGTGACTCAAAGAATAGAGCTATGCTACCCGGCAACGGCGCCATAAAATAGTCTTGATAACCCACAAGTATAGGGGATTGCAACAATTTTCGAGGGTAGAGTATTCAACCCAAATTTATTGATTCGGCACAAGGGGAGCCAAAGAATATTCTCAAGTATTAGCAGCTGAGTTGTCAATTCAACCACACCTGGAAACTTAATATCTGCAGCAAGGTATTTAGTGGCAAAGTAATATGATAGTAGTGGTAATGATGGTAAAAGGTAACGGTAGCAAAAGTAATATTTTTGGTGTTTTATAGTGATGATAACAGTAGCAGCGGAAAAGTAAATAAGAGAAGAACAATATATGGAAAGCTCATAGGCAATGGATCGGTGATGGAGAATTATGCCGGATGCGGTTCATCATGTAACAGACATAACATAGGGTGACACAGAACTAGCTCCAATTCATCAATGTAATGTAGGCATGTATTCCCAATATAGTCATACGTGCATATGGAAAAGAACTTGCATGGCATCTGTTGTCCTACCCTCCCGTGGCAGTGGGGTCCTATTGGAAACTAAGGGATATTAATGCCTCCTTTTAATAGAGTACCGGACCAAAGCATTAGCACATAGTGAATACATGAACTCCTCAAACTACGATCATCACCGGGAGTGGTCCCGATTATTGTCACTTCGGGGTTGCCGGATCATAACACATAGTAGGTGACTATAGACTTGCAATATAGGATCAAGACCTCTCATATATTAATGAAAACATAATAGGTTCAGATCTGAAATCATGGCACTCGGGCCCAAGTGACAAGCATTAAGCGTAGCAAAGTCATAGCAACATCAATCTCAGAACATAGTGGATACTAGGGATCCTTTGGGATTGTTTTGATTGAGCTAATGTACTATTTAGAGTAGGTTGGGTAGTGGCAGGTCGTTCGGATGCTACCTTAATGAGTGCGTGCCGCCACTCGTAGTACTTTGACCACCACCTCCTACCAACTACTACTGCTACCGCTATCTAAGGGGAGAGGCCTCGGGGCTTGCCTGAGATCTAGTCGGGAGGGCTCTCTCAAATCCCGAACCGCCGCGGCTCCGTATCATAAAACGCGATGAATCCTTCTCCCTGATTTTTTTCCTCCACGAAAGTGAATATATGGAGTCAAGGTTGAGGTCGGTGGAGCGTCAGGGGGCCCACGAGGCAGGGGGCGCGCCCAGGGGGGTAGGGCGCGCCCCCACCCTTGTGGACAGGTGGAGGCCCCCCTGACATGGATCTTCCTTCCAGTATTTTTTATATATTCCAAAATAATTCTCCGTTGATTTTCAGGTCATTCCGAGAACATTTATTTCTGCACAAAAATAACACCATGGCAATTCTACTGAAAACAATGTCAGCCCGGGTTAGTTCCCTTCAAATCATGCAAGTTAGAGTCCAAAACAAGGGCAAAAGTGTTTGGAAAAGTAGATACGACGGAGACGTATCACATATCTAGTAAAGTACGATTACGACGTTCGGACACACCATTACGTTGTGGTGTTCCGGGTGGCGTGAGTTGCGAAACTATTCCGCATTGTTTCAAATGAAGACCAAACTCGTAACTCAAATATTCTCCTCCACAATCAGATCGTAGAAACTTTATTTTCTTGTTACGATGATTTTCCACTTCACTCTGAAATTCTTTAAACTTTTCAAATGTTTCAGACTTATGTTTCATCAAGTAGATATACCCATATCTGCTCAAATCATCTGTGAAGGTGAGAAAATAACGATACCTGTCGCGAGCCTCAATATTCATCGGACCACATACATCAGTATGTATGATTTCCAACAAATCTGTTGCTCGCTCCATAGTTCCGGAGAACGGCGTTTTAGTCATCTTGCCCATGAGGCATGGTTCGCAAGTACCAAGTGATTCATAATCAAGTGATTCCAAAAGTCCGTCAGAATGGAGTTTCTTCATGCGCTTTACACCAATATGACCTAAACGGTAGGGCCACAAATAAGTTGCACTATCATTATCAACTCTGCATCTTTTAGCTTCAAAATTATGAATATGTGTATCACTACTATCGAGATTCATCAAAAATAGACCACTCTTCAAGGGTGCATGACCGTAAAAGATATTACTCATATAAATAGAACAACCATTATTCCCTGATTTAAATGAATAACCGTCTCGCATCAAACAAGATCCAGATATAATGTTCATGCTCAATGCTGGCACGAAATAACAATTATTTAGGTATAAAACTAATCCCGAAGGTAGATGTAGAGGTAGTGTGCCGACCGCGATCACATCGACTTTGGAACCATTTCCCACGCACATCGTCACCTCGTCCTTAGCCAATCTTCGCTTAATCCGTAGCCCCTGTTTCGAGTTGCAAATATTAGCAACAGAACCAGTATCAAATACCCAGGTGCTACTGCGAGCATTAGTAAGGTACACATCAATAACCTGTATATCACATATAGCTCTGTTCACCTTGCCATCCTTCTTATCCGCCAAATACTTGGGGCAGTTCCGCTTCCAGTGACCAGTCCCTTTGCAGTAGAAGCACTCAGTCTCGGGCTTAGGTCCAGACTTGGGTTTCTTCACTTGAGCAACAACTGGCTTGTTGTTCTTCTTGAAGTTCCCCTTCTTCCCTTTACCCTTTTTCTTGAAACTGGTGGTCTTGTTGACCATCAACACTTGATGCTCCTTCTTGATTTCTACCTCCGCAGCCTTTAGCATTGCGAAGAGCTCGGGAATCGTCTTATCCATCCCTTGCATATTATAGTTCATCACAAAGCTCTTGTAGCTTGGTGGCAGTCATTGAAGAACTCTGTCAATGGCTGAGGGAGTCCTGGATTGGGGGGTCTCCGGACGGCCGGACTATATCCTTTGGCCGGACTGTTGGACTATGAAGATACAAGATTGAAGACTTCGTCTCGTGTCCGGATGGGACTCTACTTGGTGTGGAAGGCAAACTAGGCAATACGGATGTGTATATCTCCTCCTTTGTAACCGACCTTGTGTAACCCTAGCCCTCTCCGGTGTCTATATAAACCGGAGGGTTTTAGTCCGTAGGACAATAGACAATCATACCATAGGCTAGCTTCTAGGGTTTGGCCTCTCTGATCTTGTGGTAGATCTACTCTTGTACTACCCATATCATCAATATTAATCAAGCAGGACGTAGGGTTTTACCTCCATCAAGAGGGCCCGAACCTGGTTAAAACATCGTGTTCCCCGCCTCCTGTTACCATCCGCCTTAGACGCACAGTTCGGGACCCCCTACCCGAGATCCGCCAGTTTTGACACCGACATTGGTGCTTTCATTGAGAGTTCCTCTGTGTCGTCGCCGTTAGGTTTGATGGCTCCTACTATCATCGATAGAGATGCAGTCCAGGGTGAGACTTTCCTCCCCGGACAGATCTTTGTGTTCGGCGGCTTTGCACAATGGGCCAATTCGCTTGGCCATCTGGAGCAGATTGAAAGCTACGCCCCTGGCCACCAGGTCAGGTTTGGAAGCTTAAACTACACAGCCGATGTCCGCGGAGACTTGATTTTCAACGGATTCGAGCCTCTGCCTTGTGCGTCACGCGGTCACGATGAGTACGATTTAGCTCTACCATCAGATAGTGTTCAGGAGATCGCACCGGCAGCCGCTCCGACCCTCAATTTGGAGCCAGTTGCGCCATCCGTGGACGGGTGGATGGACCCCGCCACGGAGGCCTTACCCTCAGTGGCGATCGAGCCGAACATCGACCTTACCTTGCACGAGAGCCGTGTTGTTAAACTGCCAGATCTTTCTCCGGCCACGGACTCCGAACCGCCTGCGCCAGATCCTATTGAATCCGATTGGGCGCCGATCATGGAGTTTACCTCCGCGGATATTTTTCAGCACTCGCCCCTTGGCGACATACTGAACACATTAAGGTCCCTCTCCTTGTCAGGAGGATCCTGGCCGAACTATGTCCGGCAGGATTGGGATGCGGATGACGAAGAAATTCGCCGCCCACCCACCACCCACTTAGTAGCCACTATCGATGACTTAACCGACATGCTCGACCTCGACTCCGAAGACATCAACGGTATGGATGACGATGCAGGAGACAAACAGGAACCACTGCCCACAGGGCACTGGACGCCCACTTCATCACATGACGTATACATGGTGAACACACCAAAAGAAAACGACGACGAGGAACGGAAGGACGCAACAAAGGGTTGTCCCCTCGAGAAGCAGACAAAGCGGTGGCGTAAGCGCCGCTCCAAATCCTGCCTCGATAGAAACAACGATCATATAGACCCAGCGTTAGAGCAGGGTGAACCATCGCCGGACCACAGCAACATGGAGAATCAAACTAAACAACCTGACTCTGTCAAAGATAATAGTCCGGACGACCTCACACCAGACAGACACCCGGAGCAACAGAATGCCCGTCAAAGGCTTGTTGCCACCGCGAGGAGTCTAAAAAAGCAGAAGCAAAGACTCAAGGCTGCACAAGACACACTCGGAATCAGATGGAGCAAAGTACTCAACGCAGCAGCGAAGTACGGCGGTAATCGCCCCACCAAGAGCTACCCGAAGCGGAAGTTGCTACCTGAATTCGATGAGGAGGCCTTAGATCCCCCGCAACCAAAAATCAAAACGGCCACCTGACCGGATAGACGTCCTCACGGCCAACATAGAGCGGCAAACAACGCCACACATAAGCCAATACGCGATCCACGCGAGGGCTTGCATCAAAAGGACGGCGCAACCAGATCCATCTATGGACCACGCAAGCGCGCTCCAGCATACGATGCAACACAACAAACATCTGAACAACGCGGTACACCCAGATACAGGGGTGCCACACACCCCCTATGTTTCACCGATGAGGTGCTGGACCATGAATTTCCAGAGGGATTCAAACCCGTAAACATAGAGGCATACGACGGAACAACAGACCCCGGGGTCTGGATTGAGGACTATGTCCTCCATATCCATATGGCTCGAGGAGATGATCTCCACGCCATCAAGTACTTACCCCTCAAGCTCAAAGGGCCAGCTCGGAACTGGCTTAAAAGCCTCCCCGAAAACTCCATTGGAAGCTGGGAAGAGCTCGAAGACGCTTTTCGGGCAAATTTTCAAGGGACTTATGTCCGACCCCCAGATGCGGACGATTTGAGTCATATAACTCAACAGCCCGGAGAGTCAGCTTGAAAGCTTTGGAACAGGTTTATTACTAAAAAGAACCAAATAGTTGACCGTCCGGACGCCGAAGCCTTGGCAGCTTTTAAGCATAGCGTCTGCGACGAATGGCGTGCCAGACACCTCGGCCAAGAAAAGCCGAGAACAATGGCAGCATTAACAAGCCTCATGACCCACTTTTGCGCGGGTGAGGACTGCTGGCTAGCCAGATGCAGCACCAGCGACCCAAGTACATCTGAAGTTAGAGATGAAAATGGGAAATCACGACGCAGAAAAAATAATAAGCACCATAATAAAGAAGACAGCCCGAAGAGCACGGCGGTAAATGCTGGATTCAGAAGCTCTCGGCCAGGTCAGCAAAAGCCGCCCTCTAAAGGCGCCAGAGATGAACTGTCCAGCCTCAACAAAATTCTGGACCAAATATGTCAGATCCATAGCACCCCTGGTAAACCCGCTAATCATACCCACAGAGAATGTTGGGTCTTCAAGCAGTCCGACAAGCTCAACGCCGTACACAAGGGGGAGGATACACCAAGCGAAGACGAGGATGAGCCTCTCAAGCAAGACACTAGGGAACAAAAGAAATTTCCACCAGAAGTCAAAACAGTAAACATGTTACACGTGATCAAGGGGAGAAACAAAGCGGCACTCCCAGATAAATATGCCCAAGGGCCTATCACCGCGGAGTCCTGCCACTGGTCGTCTCAACCGATCACTTTTGACCATCGGGATTACTCAGCAAGTATCCGGCGTGCAGGATGGGCTGCCTTGGTATTAGACCCAATAATTGACGGATACCACTTCACACGAGTCCTGATGGACGGTGGCAGCAGTCTAAACCTGATATATCAGGACACAATCTGCAAAATGGGGATAGACCCAACAAAAATTTGCCTCAGCAATACTACCGTTAAAGGAGTAACGCCAAGCCCTGGGGCTCATTGCACGGGCTCCCTGGTACTAGAAGTTATATTCGGCTTCCCCGATAACTTCCGTAGCAAAAATTTAACCTTCCACATTGCTTCGTTCCATAGTGGCTATCAAGCACTACTTGGACGCGAAGCTTTCGCTCGCTTTAATGCAATACTGCATTACGCTTCCCTCATGCTTAAGATGCCCAGTCCACGTGGCATCATTACAGTAAATGGAAATATTGAGCGATCCCTGCGCCCAGGAGGGTGCGGCTGCCTCGGTAGTCGCACACTAACACGGCCTCGCCAACTAAATTATTCGATAGGTCGTCAAGACCACGGACACGGTTAGACGAGTCCGGCGCAGCTATATGAAATTCGTACAGGTTTGATGGCCACACCCCTATCACAAACACAAGGGGCTCAACGCGCGCAGACAAATGGCAATTTTTACTCATCTTGAAATTTACATGGTTTCTTTAAAACCTACCTTTTTGCATGACAACTTTTCACCTAAGTTCCTCTCTTTTACAGATAACCACCGTGCTACACCCGTCCAGGATACGGCACAACGGAGACACAGGCGCAGACGTGCAGCAGGGACCCGTCCCAAGGATTCTTTTCAGATTAAGACCCTTCGTCAACCTTTTTTACTGTCTCTTGTTGATACACATCCCTAGGATTCTCAGTACAATTGAGAAGGATGCTGGCGTCTTGGCATGTGGCCACGTCAGAATAATGCACATACCTGGACACCAGGGGCTTCTTACAAAGGGTACTGTTTAGGCCCGGTTTATACCATAAAGACTGAATACCTTAGGGAGTGTTCGGCGTCGCGAGTTTGGCCTTATATGCATCAGCTCCGAATCATGTCTTCGGTCAAATGTTGGGTTTTCCCGGCTCCTATGTTTTGGTACCTTATGTTCCGCTCTATCGGCTAAGGTAGCACTAGGAGAACTACTGCGATTGTGCCCCGGGTCATCCGGATGAGCACCTCAGTAGAGAAAGCCGAAAACTGACTGTCATGATACAGCGTGAGACTGGTCAACCACTCGATGACCTATCGGAATGTTAGAATTCATCCGCCTTAACGAAGGGTCGTTTCCCGGTAAGGCATGTACACACCCCGAATTCGGGAGAGTGCGGAGCCACCAGGGGCTATATAGTAGCCCCACCGTCAAACTCCTATGGCTAAGTGAAAGTGTTAAAGTATTATAGTCTGGTTGCCTTGTTTGCTGCGCTATCACCTCCTTAATAGGGCCAAGACGTTGGGTTAAGTGTGAACACGCGTCTTCTGCAAACACCTCCGCATTATATGCGTGGGGGCTGAAGCCGACGACTGCAATCTTTTAGGTTATACACATGTATACACAAACGGCCGCACAGGAGGCATCATATTACTTTCAGGCAAAAGTATAAACACAGCCTTAATAAATTTCATAAAAACATTGTGTTTACAATGGGAATACATGTCACTCAAACATAATATTCTTCAAGCACTGGGCCTCTATCAAACGAGCACCCTCGAGAACCTCTTCGAAATAGTGCTCGGCAGCCACTCGGCCTATGGTCGAACCCTGCGCCGCAGTGGTAGCATCCATCTCCGCCCAGTATGCTTTAACACGGGCAAGGGCCATCCGCAAGCCTTCTATGCACGCCGACCTCTTCATCGCATTGATGCGCGGCTCCGCACCAAGGAACTGCTGCACTAAGTTGAAATAGTTGTTCGGGTTCGGCTTTTTCGGCCATAGCTGATCCACGACATACCTCATGGCGAGTCCGGACAACCTATTGAGTTTGGCCCATTCGGCTAGTTGATCAGTCAATGGAAGCGGACGCTCTGGAACGTTAAATTGCGACCAGAACAGCTTGTCCACTTCACGATCTATTTGATCTTGGAAGTATTTGGCCGCATCGACAACACTTGCCGCCAATTCCATATACGCGTCTGCCGAACAGCCGATCCAGAGGGGCATACCGTGGATCTCCGAACTTCCTCCGCAGCATGAAGGGCTTCCCAGCCGCAATATCCCCAGCTTCATGCAGCTCCTCCTTCTTCGCTCTCATAGCAGAGCGGGTGTCTTTGGCTGTCATCGTGGCCTTTTCAAGATCCGTCGCCTTCACTCGGTTTTCTTCTTCAAGGAACTGGCAACGGTCGGCGGTGTCTTTTAACTTTACAGCCATCTTGGCCATTTTATCTTTGCTCTCGCAATGCGCGGCCTTCTCGGCCCTCAACTCTTCGGCCGCCTTCAAAGCAGCCGCATTACTACTCCTTGCTTGTTCTTTGGCTCGGGCAAGTTCCGCCCGAAGGGTCTCCACGGTGGCAGCTCCATCTGCAGTCAAAACATATTAAAGATACCGGCATCATGCTGCTCTTACTATGTGACATTCACCAGAAAGCATTACTTACCCTATGCCTCGTCAAGCCGCTTGTTAACAAGCTTGATGTCGGCATCTGCCGCATCTAGTTGCCGCTTTAGTTCGGCAAACTCATTAGTCCGGCTAGCCACCGGAGCTTCCACCACCTGCACATAAAGGCGGTTTGGTTACTACCTGGGACTACGATCCTCTGTTCGCCGCCGTTCTCAACGACAACCGGAGTCTCAGGGGCTACTATCTACACAGGGCACACCTAAAAATGTGCGGTACTATCAAAAAGTATCACGTACCTCAAAGCCTGTTAGTAGACTCATAAAGGCTTCATGCAATCCGCTTTCGGCGGACGAAATTCTTTCCATCACCGTACCCATTAACGTACGGTGTTCTTCTGAGATGGCCGCTCGCTCCAACAGCCCCCTCAGTACGTCTGACCGCATACCAGACAGTGCCAGACTCTTTTGTTTGCTCTCTTCAAGAGCCGGACGCTGAGGACTTCGGGTGAAGGGCTAAGATCCCCCGAAGACGAGCTCTGCTGAGAAGGGCTAAGATCCGAACTGCAAGATAAATGCTTCGGTTATTTTCCTCAGAAGTGAAGTAGTATATCTTCACTATTAAAGTACTTTTTGATTACTTACAGCTCGTTAGAGGGCAGATCCCCACGCGGACTTTGTGCGGCAAGAGCACCCTCCAAGGCAGGACCCTCTGGTGGAGACTTCTTCTCCCGTTTGGAAACCGTGGTTTCCGGATCTTCAGGGGTAGTCCTCTTCCTTCCCCGGGGTGAGAGAATATCAGATTCCTCCCCTGGGTTATCCTCCCTCACGGAGGCGCCCGTTCCCTCAGTCGGAATGGGTAGCGGTGGAGGCCGGCTTTCGCCCCCTTTATTCCCCCCTTTATCTTCCTGTGAGGGCTCTGGGCAAGGTGCTAGCTCGAGCATCTTTGCCAACATCGGATTCTCCAAGCCTTCCGGAAGGGGGGCCGAACACCGGATCATCTTCGCCTTTGTTATCCAGTCCTGGTCAAAGAGCGATTTCTCAGAATGACATCATGATAAATGAAAGACGGTGTGTTCGGCTAGAGGATAACTTACTTGGTCGGCGGTGCGATTGCTGCTCAGGCCCACGTCCTCGGTAGTGTCCGGACACTCTATCTGGGGTCCGAAGAATGATTTATACATCTCCTCGTGCGTCAAGCCAAGGAAATCCTGAATAGTGCGTGGTCCTTCTGGGTTGAACTCCCACATGCGGAGGGGCCGGCGTTTGCATGGCTGGATTTGTGGAACCAGCATGACTTGCATTACCATAATCAAACTAAAATCTCCTTCAAAGAGATCTCGAATGCGGCTCTGCAGTACAGGCACGTCCTTGGCTGGACCCCAGCTCAGCCCTCTGCTAATCCATGACATCAGTTGTGGTGGAGGGCCTGAGCGGAAAGCGGGGGCAGCCGCCCACTTGGCACTTCTAGGAGCTGTGATGTAAAACCAATCTCGTTGCCATAATCCGGACACCTCTGGAATGGAACCCTTTGGACATGGAGCTCCAGCGATCTTGCTTATTAATGCGCCTCCGCATGCTGCATGCTGCCCCTCGACCATCTTCGACTTCACATCAAAGGTCTTGAGCCACAGGCCGAAGTGAGGGGTAATGCGGAGGAAGGCCTCACATACGACAATAAATGCCGAGATATGGAGAAAGGAGTCCGGGGCTAGATCGTGGAAATCTAGCCCGTAATAAAACATCAACCCCCTAACGAAGGGATCCAGAGTGAGGCCTAGACCTTGGAGGAAGTGGGATATGAACACGACATCTTCGTTGGGTTCAGGAGTAGGGACGACCTGCCCTCGGGCAGGCAGCCGATGCGAAACCTCGGTGGTCAGGTATCTGGCCTCCCTCAACTTCTTGATGTCTACTTCCGTAACGGAGGAGGGCATCCACCGGCCTTGAAGGCTAGATCCGGGCATGATTGAAGGTCCGGAGCACCTGACCTGGGATTTGGGTGTTAGAACTCAAGGAGGGGGAAGGATTCGATTGAGCACGGGAGGGAAAAAAGTAAAAGCCTTATCCCTTTATAAAGAGGGTGAATATCAAGCGTCCTCTCCGTAGCCGTTTGGGACTTGCCTATAATCTAGGAGTCCTAGACACGGTTGGGTTACCCACGACTGTATTGATGAGAATCCCGTAATTAGGGGAACACGATCTCTGCTTTGACAAGACGTGTCAAAAAACTGCCTCGCGTTATGTGCGGGGCTAGTTAAAGGAAACGGTTCGAATAAACACCGGGCCATGGCATAAGGTCCTGTTGCCAAAACAAGTCAGCAAATTAGATTTGTGGAAATATTATTCTCTCTATGATGGTATGTGGAACTTATTTTGCAGGGTCGGACACTATCCTTGTATTCAAATTCTTCCGTGGTGTATTCGGAGGAGGAACCCGCCTTGCAATGCTGAAGACAATACTGCGCGCCGGACTCATCGTCATTGAAGCCTGGTTCAGGGGCTACTGAGGGAGTCCTGGATTGGGGGGTCTCCGGATAGCCGGACTGTTGGACTATGAAGATACAAGATTGAAGACTTCGTCTCGTGTCCGGATGGGACTCTACTTGGCGTGGAAGGCAAACTAGGCAATACGGATGTGTATATCTCCTCCTTTGTAACCGACCTTGTGTAACCCTATCCCTCTCCGGTGTCTATATAAACCGGAGGGTTTTAGTCCTTAGGACAACAGACAATCATACCATAGGCTAGCTTCTAAGGTTTAGCCTCTCTGATCTCGTGGTAGATCTACTCTTGTACTACCCATATCATCAATATTAATCAAGCAGGATGTAGGGTTTTACCTCCATCAAGAGGGCCCGAACCTGGGTAAAACATCATGTTCCCCGCCTCCTGTTACCATCCGCCTTAGACGCACAGTTCGGGACCCCCTACCCGAGATCCCCCGGTTTTGACACCGACAATGGCACTATCATTAGGAAGATTAACTCCCAGTTGAGTCAAGTGGTTGTGGTACCCAGATATTCTGAGTATATATTCACTGGAGAACTATTCTCCTCCATCTTGCAGCTGTAGAACTTATTAGGGACTTCGTATCTCTCAATCCGGGCATTTGCTTGAAATATTAACTTCAACTCCTGCAACATCTCATATGCTCCATGACATTCAAAACGTCGTTGAAGTCCCGGTTCTAAGCCGTAAAGCATGGCACACTGAACTATCAAGTAGTCATCATCTTTGCTCTGCCAGATGTTCATAACATCTGGCATTGCTCCTGCAGCGGGTTTGACACCTAGCGGTGCTTTCAGGACGTAATTCTTCTGTGCAACAATGAGGATAATCCTCAAGTTACAGACCCAGTCCATGTAATTGCTGCCATCATCTTTCAACTTTTCTTTCTCAAGGAACACATTAAAATTCAATAGAACAACAGCACGGGCCATCTATCTACAACATCATAGATATGCAAAATACTATCAGGTATTAAGTTCATGATAAATTAAAGTTCAATTAATCATATTACTTAAGAACTCCCACTTAGACAGACATCCCTCTAATCATCTAAGTGATCACATGATCCATATCAACTAAACCATGTTCGATCATCACGTGAGATGGAGTAGTTTTCAATGGTGAACATCACTATGTTGATCATATCTACTATATGATTCACGCTCGACCTTTCGGTCTCAGTGTTCCGAGGCCATATCTGCATATGTGGCTCGTCAAGTTTAACCCGAGTATTCTGCGTGTGCAAAACTGGCTTGCACCCGTTGTATGTGAACGTAGAGCTTATCACACCCGACCATCATGTGGTGTCTCGGCACGATGAACTTTCACAACGGTGCATACTCAGGGAGAACACTTATACCATGAAATTTAGTGAGAGATCATCTTATAATGCTACTGTCGATCTAAGCAAAATAAGATGCATAAAAGATAAACATCACGTGCAATCAATATAAGTGATATGATATGGCTATCATCATCTTGTGCCTGTGATCATCTCCAAAGCATCGTCATGATCACCATCGTCACCGGCTTGACACCTTGATCTCCATCAACGCATCGTTGTCGTCACGCCAACTATTGCCTCCACGACTATCGCTACCGCTTAGTGATAAAGTAAAGAAATTACATGGCGATTGCATTTCATACAATAAAGCGACAACCATATGGCTCCTGCCAGTTGTCGATAACTGTGTTACAAAACATGATCATCTCGTGCAATAAAATTTAGCATCATGTCTTGACCATATCACATCACAACATGCCCTGAAAGAACAAGTTAGACGTCCTCTACTTTGTTGTTTCAAGTTTTACGTGGCTGCTACGGCCTGAGCAAGAACCGTTCTTACCTATGCATCAAAAACCACAACGCGGTATAGTGATTGCTTTTTGATCTTCAGAAAGAACCCTGTTCGTTCAACATGATTCAACTAAAGCTGGAGAAACAGACACCCACTAGCCACCTGTGTGCGAAGCACGTTGGTAGAACCAGTCTCGCGTAAGCGTACGCGTAATGTCGGTCTGGGCCGCTTCATCCAACAATGCCGCTGAATCAAGAATCAACTAGTGACGGCAAGCAATATGTATATACCCACGCCCACAGCTCCTTTGTGTTCTACTCGTGCATATAATATCTACGCATAAACCTGGCTCTGATACCACTGTTAGGGAACGTAGTAATTTCAAAAAAAATCCTACACACACGCAAGATCATGGTGATGCATAGCAACGAGAGGGGAGAGTATCGTCCACGTACCCTCGTAGACCGTAAGCGGAAGCGTTATGAGAAAGCGGTTGATGTAGTCGTACATCTTCACGATCTGACCGATCCAAGTACCGAACGCACGGCACCTCCGAGTTCAGCACACGTTCATCTCGATGACGTCCCACGAACTCCGATCTAGCAGAGCTTTGTGGGAGAGTTCCATCAGCACGACGGCGTGATGACGGTGATGATGCTGTTACCTACACAGGGCTTCGCCTAAGCACTGCTACGATATGCACTTGTGTGTCTTTAGGTGCCCCCGCCCCCGTATATAAAGGAGCAAGGGGGAGGCCGGCCGGCCTTGGTGCGCCCCAAGGAGAGGAGGAATCCTCCTCCTAGTAGGAGTAGGATTCATCCTTTCCTAGTCCTACTAGGAAGGGGGAAGGGGGAAGGAAAGAGAGGGAGAGGGATAGGGAAAGAGGGGCCGTGCCCCCTCCCCTAGTCCAATTCGGACTCCTCATGGGAGGGGGCGCGCCACCTCCTGGGCTGCTGCTGCCCTCTCTCTCCCCTCAGGCCCACTAAGGCCCAATACTTCTCGAGGGGTCCGGTAACCCCTCCGGCACTCCGGTGTTCTCCGAAACCATCCGGAACACTTCCGGTGTCCGAGCATAGCCGTCCAATATATCAATCTTTACGTCTCAACCATTTCGAGACTCCTCGTCATGTCCGTGATCACATCCGGGGCTGCAAACTACCTTCGGTACATCAAAACACATAAACTCATAATACCGATCATCACCAAACTATAAGCGTGCGGACCCTATGGGTTCGAGAACTATGTAGACATGACCGAGACTCGTCTCCGGTCAATAACCAATAGTGGAACCTGGATGTTCATATTGGTTCCTACATATTCTATGAAGATTTTTATTGGTCAAACCGCATAACAACATACATTGTTCCCTTTGTCATCGGTATGTTACTTGCCCGAGATTCGATCGTCGGTATCCTTATACCTAGTTCAATATCGTTACCGGAAAGTCTCTTTACTCGTTTCGTAATGCATCATCTGGCAACTAACTCATTAGTCACAATGCTTGCAAGGCTTATAGTGATGTGCATTACCGAGAGGGCCTAGAGATACCTTTCCAACAATTGGAGTGACAAATCCTAATCTCGATCTATGCCAACTCAACAAGTACCATTGGAGACACCTGTAGAGCACCTTTATAATCACCCAGTTACGTTGTGACATTTGGTAGCACACAAGGTGTTCCTCCCGTACTCAGGAGTTGTATAATCTCATAGTCATAGGAACATGTATAAGTCATGAAGAAAGCAATAGCAACAAACTAAACGATCATCGTGCTAAGCTAACGGATGGGTCAAGTCAATCACATCATTTTCTAATGATGTGATCCCGTTAATCAAATGACAACTCATGTCTATGGTTAGGAAACATAACCATCATTGATTCAATGAGCTAGTCAAGTAGAGGCAAACTAGTAGCACTCTGTTTGTCTTTGTATTCACACATGTACTAAGTTTCCGGTTAATACAATTCTAGCATGTATAATAAACATTTATCATGATATAAGGAAATATAAATAACAACTTTATTATTGCCTCTAGGGCATATTTCCTTCAGATTGTTCCTAGTTGGAGGCACCTGTTGTTTCGGTCAAGCCATGGATTGATGCTTGTTGGTGGTGGGGGAGTATAAACTTTACCATTCTGCTTGGGAACCGCCTATAATGTGTGTAGCATGGAAGATATCGAGATCTCACAGTTGTTATGTTGACAATGAAAGTGTACCGCTCAAAATATTATTCATCTCTATTTCAAAATTGAGCTCTGGCACCTCTACAAATCCCTGCTTCCCTC
Source organism: Triticum urartu (assembly GCF_003073215.2). NCBI lineage: Eukaryota > Viridiplantae > Streptophyta > Magnoliopsida > Poales > Poaceae > Triticum > Triticum urartu. The sequence continues at coordinate 144,515,899 of NC_053025.1, forward strand.
TGCGAAGGGCCTACCTATTTACTTTTATGTTGAGTCATCATCCTCTTATTAAAGAGCACCAGTTGGAGAGCGCCGCTGTCATTTGCATGTATTATCGTTAGTTTACATTGAGTTTGACTTGACTGGATCTCTTTTACCATGAATTACAATGTCTAGTCAGTCCTTGATCTTTAAAGGTGCTCTGCATTTATGTTTTGTGGTCCCAGAAAGGGCTAGCGAGATACCATCTTGTTATATCATATTATGATTGTTTTGAGAAAGTGTTGTCATCCGAGATTTATTATTATTGCTCGCTAGTTGATTATGCCATTGATATGAGTAAACATGAGACCTAAATGTTATTGTGAATATGGTTAGTTCATAATCTTTGCTGAAAACTAGAATGCTGGCGTTACATATTTACAACAACAAGAGAAAACAGAGTTTGTAAAAGTTTTTCTTTATCACTTTCAGTTTATCAATTGAATTGCTCTAGGACAAGCAAAGGTTTAAGCTTGGGGGAGTTGATATGTCTCCGTCGTATCTACTTTTCCAAACACTTTTGCCCTTGTTTTGGACTCTAACTTGCATGATTTGAATGGAACTAACCCGGACTGACGCTGTTTTCAACAGAATTGCCATGGTGTTATTTTGTGCAGAAATAAAAGTTCTTGGAATGACCTGAAAATCAACGGAGATTATTTTTGGAATATATAAAAATATTGGCGAAAGAATCAAGGCCAGGGGGCCCACACCCTGTCCACGAGGGTGGGGGCGCGACCCCTGCCTCATGGGCCCCCTGGTGCTCCACCGACCTCAACTCCAACTCCATATATTCGTGTGCGGGGAGAAAAAATCAGAGAGAAGGATTCATCGTGTTTTACGGTACGGGGCTGCCGCCAAGCCCTAAACTCTCTCGGGAGGGCTGATCTGGAGTCCGTTTGGGGCTCCGAAGAGGGGAATTCGTCGCCATTGTCATCATCAACCTTCCTCCATCACCAATTTCATGATGGTCACCGCCGTGCGTGAGTAATTCCATTGTAGGCTTGCTGGACGGTGATGGGTTGGATGAGATTTATCATGTAATCGAGTTAGTTTTGTTAGGGTTTGATCCCTAGTATCCACTATGTTATGAGATTGATGTTGCTATGACTTTGCTATGCTTAATGCTTGTCACTAGGGCCCGAGTGCCATGGTTTCAGATCTGAATCTATTATGTTTTCATGAATATATGTGAGTTCTTGATCCTATCTTGTAAGTCTATAGTCACCTATTATGTGTTATGACCCGTTAACCCCGAAGTGACAATAATCAGGATACTTACCGGTGATGACCGTAGTTTGAGGAGTTCATGTATTCACTATGTGTTAATGCTTTGGTCCGATACTCTATTAAAAGGAGGTCTTAATATCCCTTAGTTTCCAATAGGACCCCACTGCCACGGGAGGGTAGGACAAAAGATGTCATGCAAGTTCTTTTCCATAAGCACGTATGACTATATTCGGAATACATGCCTACATTACATTGATGAATTGGAGCTAGTTATGTGTCACCCTAGGTTATGATTGTTACATGATGAACCGC